>NW_006207036.1:1746400-1775973 GCF_000334495.1 Tupaia belangeri chinensis
ACTCCAGGCTCTACTGGTTAATAAGCACTCCAAAGTGTTTTCCATGTGAACTTAATTCCAATTCACACGTCTGGATTTCTTTGGTTCACTAAATGATCTTACAGTATAAAGATCACCAAATTCCTATGAAGTGGAACATACAGACCAGAAAAGGTGGTGCGACAGGTCCCTGTAAAGTTTACTAAAATGTCTCTGTTCTTCTTGTACCTGGCCCTTCTGAATGAAAGGTTAGGTGCAAGAAAGGAGAGACTTAAAGACGGGGGTTACAACTATGAGAATGGGACACATCAATTTTACAGCACTAGAGGGAGAACGATTGCCCACATGTGAGGGTATGAGAGTGGAAACAAGAACATGAATAACCTTTTTTCTTTCAGAACTGCCACTGTAGCCTTCCTCACAAAGAAAAATGCCTAAGCCTTCATAAAAGACATGAAAACCAAACATATCCCTGTCCAATGTTTAGCTAGAATTCTTATGTTTACCTTTTTATATTGTGATTTATGTATGTGTTTATAAACCACACATTTTCTATTTAACAATCTTTTGTAGAGACTAGCAGTTAGCGTAATGGCTATGTCACTGGACTCCCATGTAGCCAACCATGGTTTGAGTTCCGGACCCATGGCTTAAACTCACTCTGGGCACGTGTGCGTGTGTGCCCAAGATCACAAGAGGAGAATGGAGAAGGGATTACAGCGTGGCCATCCTCCCTGGGAGGTGATTTCTCGTTTTCTGTCTCTTGTGTTTTGTTGGCCAGGGCAAATGCCCTATAGCAAAAACCCCTCAAAAAAAAAAAAAAAAATATTTTGTAAACTGCAAGTTACAAAATCTACAAAAAAGAAAGTTTTTTATTTTGCAACAGCAAATTTATACAACTCTTATTTCTACAGAATAATTCTATAGTGCATGATACTATGCCAAATCTCTGTAATGTTACCTACACTCAAAATAGTTGAAGGGCCAGCAGGTAGCATAGTGGCTAAGACTCCCACATGATCGACAACAGTTAAAGACCAGGACCTGGTAGCTTGAAAATCATGCTGGGCACATGTGCATGTGCACCAAAAATCCTGAGAGAATGGAGGAGAAGGAACTGCATGTGCCATCTCCCCTGGGGGGTGATTTCTCACTTTCTCTCTCACTGTGTCTGTCTCTCTCCTGCGCGCACAGGTGCCCTATGGCAAAAAAAAAAAAAAAGTAAATATTTATTATCTAAAGGGTGTATTAAAATTTAAAAGACTAACAATGAAAAAGAGTACCATGGCCTTTATTTTTTTCAAATATGGACAAAAATAAGTATCCAAAATAATATATAACACATATATTTCAACCTAATATCAGGATTAGGTTAGGAAGTCTTAAATTTCCTTTTTTTTTTTTTTGAAGAGGTTTTTGCTATAGAGAGCGTGTGCTCGCCAGACAGACAGAGAGAGACAGAGAGACAGAAAGCAAGAAATCACCCCCCAGAGGGGATGGCCACACCACAATCCCTTCTCCTCCATTCTCCTCTTGGGATCTTGGGCACACATGCACTCGAACCACGGTCAACTACGTGGGAGTCCAGCGACATAGCCATTACGCTAACTGCTGGTTCCCTTAAATTTCCTTTATTTAATTTTTCAGAGGGTACATGTTCTCTATGGAGTGAAAAAGAGAGAGAAAGTGAGAAAGCAACCCCCACAGGGGAATGGTCACATGGCGATTCCATCTCCTCCACTTATCCTTTTCAGGATTTTGGGCACACACACACATATGCCTAGTGTGTTTCCCAAGCCACCAGAATGAAGATTTAAACTGCACAGCTGGCCTTGTGGGATCCCGTAGTCTTAAACACCATACTACCAGCTGATCCAATTTAAATTTTATGATATAACAATCCATGTTGTTTTATTATAAAACACATGATTTAAAAAAGTACTCATACTCAATTGGTATATAAACTACCAGACTTTTGTACTCATATTCTGGTATAAATTCATATAAACAAAAACACATGCACTATTTTAAAAATAAGATTTAGGAGCCACCAGACAGTGTGGTGGCTGGAGTGCTGAACTCCCACATATCCAAGAGCAGTTCGAGTCTTGAACCCAGCAGCTTGTTTTCTTGCTTTCCCTTTCTCTCTATCTGACTCTCTCTAGTCAAATTAAAAAAATATAATAACAAATGGAATTTTAAAAAATAATTATTTTTTAAAATAATATTTTATCAAGTATACATTCTATTTTTATATTTTTTCACATACTAAACCGTCATGCTTTTTTAAATTTTATGTTTAAAATATTCTCATTAAACTTAAGTACCTTCAAGTTTTATAATTCTTTCAAACAATTATTTATTCCAGTCAATTTTTCAACAGAAGGTAAACATTTATATACAGTCATACATTGTATGAGAGTGTTTAATTAATGATAGCTTATACCAGAGTAGTTCCATAAAATTACATGGCCCTGTAAAATTATAATGGAAATAAAAATTCTTATCACCTACTTACTGTAGAATGTCATAGTACAACTTATCACTCATGTTTGTGGTGATGTTGGTGTAAACAAACCTCCTGCACAACCAACTGTATAAAATTATAGCATATAAAATTATGGATAGTGCATTTAATGATAATAAATAACTATATTATTGGTTTATGGATTTATGACACTAACTTTTTACTGTTGTTTTATAATATACTTCTACTTATTTGAAAAAAGTTTACTGTAAAACTGTAAGCCACATTAAGCCAGCCAGCAGCAGCTTCCTCCATCTGGTGCTGACCATGTTTCTTGATTACATCATTTTCTCTTGTGCTCAATTGCCCTTCCAACGGGACAGGGTGGAGGTGAAAGACCAGGACACTGATCTGGATCTTTGCAGTCCTAGTATGTTTGTCTTAGTTTCTAACAACAAATCTTAAAGAGCAAAAATAAATAAATATATAAATTTTCAAAACAGCAAAAAGTTTATAGAATAAGGATAGAGAGAAAGACTATTTTTTGTACAACAATACAATGTAAAAATGGTATGCTAAGCTAAAATTAATTTACTGATAAAAATTTTGTATGGATTTAGTGTAGCCTAAGTACGCAGTGTTCATTAAATCTAAAGTAGTATATGGTAATATCCTAGGCCTTCACATTCACTTACCACGCACTTGCTGGCTCAATCCAGAGCAATGGGACTGAGTCCTGTAAGCTCATTTATGGTAAGTGCCCTACACAGGTGTACCATTTTTAACCTTTTCTTGTGTTTTTACTATACTTTCTCTATGTTTAGGCATGTTTAGACACACAAATACTATTATATTACAACTGCCTACAGTGTTCAGCATAGCAACGTACTATATGCAGGTGTGCAGCCTAGGAGCAACAGGCTATACCATGTAGCCTAGGAATGCAGAAGGCTATGTCATCACGGTTTGTGGAAGTATAATCTATGATATTCTAAAGACACATTTCTCAGAATGTATCTTTGTCATTAGGCAACACACATCTGTAATTTTTCAGATCCTATATGAAATAAGTCTAACTAAAATGTTTGAAAATAACGTTGGTTGTGAGTTAAAATTACTGGCGTTAAACATTGGCCACAACTAAAAAGGGTGGAAAATGGATTCTAAACAAGATTCTACATCTTAATACAAATAAAATGTCTTACAACGTGGTTTCCAAAGTGACATTTGAAGACATTAAGAAGTATCACCAGGCCCAGTCGTGCTGATACAGGCAGGAGAGTACTGCTGCACAATACTGGAGTCCTGGGTTTGAATCCTGGGTCAGCTTGGTTGGTGGGAGCTGGGGAGAGGATCACGATGTGGCAAGACTCTATAAAGGGTGAGTACGTGTCCCTCTCACCAACATAAATATCCAAGCTCTATAGAAATAATTAAAACAGTTTATTCTGAGCATGAATATGAGTGATCAGACCTAGAAAACACAGAAATGTTTTCAGTGTGCCCAGATGTGGCAGTTCTTTTCATCTAGTTCTGAGAGCAGGAAACACAGGCAAAACTGCAAATGAGCATAAGAGTCTTGACGTTGGCCTGGCCCAGAAAAAGTGGAATAACTGGGAGCAAGGACTTGAAGGTTATGGATAGGCTTAGAAATTCTTAGGTTAGTAATTAGTTAAAAGCATAAGTCTCTGTTTCCAAAATATTTAAGGTCAGCCAAACGATGGCCTGTGTTTAACTTTAACACAGAGATAAGAAAGCTTTACCAATGACGCTACACCAGGGACAGGGTGCGGACAGCATCCCACAACCACTACAACAAAGCGGTCTGTTACAGCACTGTTTGTAGATGTGACTCCCCTAGTCCCTTTCTAAGGTATCCTAGTATAAAGAAAAGCAGTAAGAATCCTGTCCTTACTTTCATGAAAGTAATGAATGTATAAACTTGTAAAAAGTATTATTAAGAAGAAAAATGATGTGCCTTTACTAAACATAGCATTTTATGACATCTCCTATAGCAGAGTAATCTTATGTAGAAAGAAATACACTATTGATATTATGCCAGGGGAAATTATCTAAGAAGGCTGGTACATTGTGCTGCCAAATGATCAAACGACTGTGTCACAGTGAAAAAAACACCAGAGTCATAAGATCCACTTTAGCTGTGTATCTTTGGAAAAATCATTTAACCTCTTGAAAGCTAAATTTCTTTTTTATTAAGATAGAGTTACCACTGTCTTCAAATAGCTGTTTGGCTGAGTATAGTTAGTTATTAGAAAGTTTCTTTTAATCAACATTATTCAATGATAAAATAAAATTTATTTACTTAATCTATAAGTGACTCTAACTAGTTCAAGCTAAAAAGTTTTGGTTATTAAATCAAAAACATATTCTATCACATATATTGGAATTCTGCCTGTTTCTTTTTTTAAAAGTTTACTTATTTCTTACACGAGAAAAAGACTGAGAGACAGACAGACACACACACACACACACACACACACACACACACACTCTCTCTCTCTCTCTCTCTCTCAAAGACAGGCACCTCCAACAGGTCTTTGCACTGAGGTCCACACTTAGCCTCAGTCAGCCTGGGATCATGGGCACGGGTGCATCTGCCTATTCAAGGAGATGTCCAAACACAAACTCTGAACCTTTCCCTGTGGATCAGCCTAATACTATGAAACCACTGGCCCCTATTCTTTTATATTTATATACACACAGTAATATGATACTTTATAAATATACATCATTTGTACATATGTAAATATATTTATAATTATATATAAATGTCTTATACAAAATTATATAAATTATAAATATACTTTATATATTATGTTTTTAAATGTGTATATGTGCATATATATACACTATAGATTTATAGGCTATATTTTTATATATAGTATAATTTATACATATATAGTATATGCATGTTTAAGTATATATGTCTGTGTGTGTATAGATATATAGATATCTAGATAGACACATACATACATATATAAAATAACACTATAGCTTAGAGACTGGCCAAGTGCAGCTCATGGGACAAAGCAGGATTTGTAAACTAAGATTTATCAGAGAGCACAGCCACTCATTTTATTACATATTATCTATGGCTACTGTCGTGCTACAACACTAGAGCTCAGTAGCTGTGACAGAAACCATACGGCCAGTAAAGTCAAAAACACTTACTATTGGCCCTTTACCAAAAAAATTTGTTGACCCCTGCTATAAAGTATTATAAGTGGAACTGAAGAGTGTATCCAAAAGAAATCAGAAGAAAAATAATCATACACCTAAATTTAATGCCCCATAATGACATTCCAAAAATCCTAAAAGTCTAATCTTCAATTGCAATCAGAACTAAAACATAAAAATTTTGATTACATAAAATATAGAAACAATAAAGAATCATATCACTAGTTTAGTTAGGTACATTTTATTACCTCTTAAAATAAATAAATGCCAATTATTTGTTATAAATAGTATTTATATCTGCTTTATACAAATTGTGTTTACCTGCTAATGGCTTGCTCCTCATCAGTTATTCCAGTCTCCCTGAATGCCCTGTTTGATTCCGCCAAACTCAAGGCAATTGCTCTCTGAAGATCATCTTTATCATCTCCAGTAAGATCAATCACATCTGAAAAGCAAAACTATCTTTCTCAAAATTGAAAATCAAACAAAATGAAAGATATTTCTTATCATGGAGATTTTATATCATTATATATTCAAACCAAAGTTAACACCAACTTAATTCTATATTTCTTTTTTTAAAAGCCTATCTAAAAAAAAGGTAAATACATTTTTAATTGATTATGCTTGGTAACTTAAAGTTCTTTCCTATAAAATATACCTAGAGCAGTAAGGGCAGAAAAAATTTTTATGGCTAAAGGATCTCAGTATTTACTGTAAGGTCTCTTCTGGTAATGAGCAGACTCCTGAGAATGATTTCATTATCAGTAAAACCAAAACAACACAATTAAACATTTATTTATATTTAAGCTTTTTAAGTTTATCCAATTATAAATACATTATATCCATACTAACATCTAGAATTATCTATGAAATTTTCATTGTTAACAGCTGAGGGCTAAAAATTTGATGTTTCGTAAATTGACTATAAATGTTTAGATATAAATTTTTAAAGATTAGAAAAACAGAGAGGTCAACAATACTCCCATTATCATTTACACAATGATGACAATCATAATATACTGTTAAGTAGAAGAGTGGTAACAGGTTATAAAACAATATGATGAGGAAGAAAACAAGTATATCTGCTACTACCTGTGAATGTTTGGTATTATGTTTATTTGTGGTTTAGATGTGTTTTGGATTCATTTTGTTTATTTGTATTTTAGGCAAGGTAAAGTTTATTTTTTAACAGTAATCAAGATTTACAAAAGAGAGAAAAACGTGAGTAGGGTGAGTTATGCTCTTCATTTTACCACTGGGCTATAGAGTAACACATATTAGAACAGAGTATTTGATACTTAATGATTTTAAAAAGTACAACAATGATTTCAAAAGTCTATTTCTGGGCCAGCTGGTGGCATGGCTGTTGGGGTGGCAGGATCCCACAGGCTAACTGCATGGTTTGAATCTTGGACCCAGCAGCTTGAGAAACATGCCAGGTGTGTGCATGTGTGCCTAGAATCCCAAAAGAAGAATGGAGGAAAGGAAAGTGCAGCATGGCCATTCCCTGGGGAGTGCTTTCTCACTTTCCCTCTCTCTCTGTCTCTCCAGCAGGCTTACGTGCACTATACCAAATGTGAAAAATAAATAAATAAATAAAAAGTCTATTTCTACTGTTATCCACTTTTTCTCCAAAGAGTAGCTTACAATAATATTTAAAATTATACAAAGAATAACTGGCTATGGACACTGTTGTTTTTTTAAAAATGTTCTTACATTATATAATAAAATCCTATGAAAACATAAAGAACAAAAACCTTTAATCATATCAAGTGTAGAATACAGTTTTACAGCAAAGTAATTGAAATGATGGCACATGTGACATATGCCAACCAGCTCAATGTTTCACATGTCTGGCTAAGATCCAAGTCCACCCAGTTAAAACTAAGGATAGTGTCGCCTGGATGAAGCTATGCTGTCCAGCTTTGATACTGATGAAGCAGCAGCAAGAACTAGAGACATAGAAAATGCCTAATGAAAATGAAAACCATCCTGGTCACTGAAATAGATAGAACTGGGGTAAGTAAAGAGAAGGTAGTGAAAAGAGAGAAAATCATTTGAAAATCACAGAGATGCAGAAAGAGATTTTAGGGATATGATCAAAATTAGCTCTGACTCCATTCTTTCATCTTTCTACCGTGCTTTTCTTCAACTACACAAACTGGAAAAATTTCAAAAACAAAACAAAAACACCCTATTCCCTTGTACTTAAGATTCTTAAGTATAAAGAATAAGATACGAGTTGCGTCAGCTGAATGCACTAGCATGGTGTCTGAAAAGCAGGAGTGAGAGGGGAGCCATTCTCCTGCAGCTTTGAGCTATTTTCTCCAGCATGACTGAACTGATACAGGTTGTTCCACAATATGACTCCAGCATCTAGTTTCCAGCTTCGGGGATGTCAAGAGGTAGAGAAGAGGCAACCAGACTCTGCTTTCCAAAGCCCAGCACAGCTCAGTGGCAGTCACCTAATCCTGGCCTCCTGTCCCCCTAGCCTGTAGCTAAAATGGTAATAGACTTCAATTCACTGTCCTGGAGGCAGCCCTTCTGACTGTGCAAAGGGAACGGCAGCTTCCCTGGCAGCTGAGTCTGCAATGATCTGGCAGTCCCTTCAGAAGGTCAAGCTAGAGATCTCTCCTCCAGTGCATCCAGTGATTTATTTAAGAAACGAATTCCCTGTATTAAATTCCTTCTTTGAAAATATCTAGAGTGTTTACAGTTTCATTATGACTCGTAAACCAAGTTAGAACAGAAGTTCATTACAAAATAGCAATAACTTATACGTAGAGCTTTTCATAATTTATCAGTTGTAATCCAAGCCAGACAAAAGCAAAAAATAAGTCAGGATTCTTTTTGTCACCCTACTTTCTAAGTGACATAGTTGAAGTTCTGAAAAAGGAAGCACAACATCACTAATAGAGAATGATATGCAGGCTTCAAATCTATGTCTTTAATTTTTAAATGTATTGGTCTGTCTGCCTTACTAGCAGTTCTTCAAGAGTGATCTAATATTCTTTGGGATTGTCATGGTCATTTGAGGAAGGCTTGCTCCTCAAGTAAAAAATACACTCATAGTAACACTGAGAAGTTATTTACTTTTTCTGCTGTGGTCACATTTGCACTAATAATGCAAAATAACAAGGTAAAACACTTGAATCTTAGCACAAATCAAGGAGGCAGACCAAGTTGTGTAATTTATTGTATCACTTACATAAAAGCGCACTTACTTTTTTTGTTGTTGTTGTTGTTAAAAAAAAAAAATGGTTCTCTTAATAATTATGGACTTGGGACCAGGTTACATCACTGGACTCTCACAAAACTGACTAATAATTGACCAAGGTTCGAGTTCCGGACCTGGCAGCTTAAAACTTGTGCCAAAAAAAGGGTAAAAACAAATTCACACCAGATGCATGTGTATGCATGCCCAAAATCCCGAGACAAAAATGGAGGAAAAGGGATTGCGGTATGGCTATCTCCCTGGAGGATGATTTCTCGCTATCTCTCTGTCTCTCTAAGTCTCTCTGGCAAGCATAAAGCATATATTTTTCTATAGCAAAAAATCTCTCCCAAAATGACATAAATGATGATGATAATAATAATAATATATCAGCAGTTGGCATAATGGCTATGTCGCTGGACTCCCATGTAGTTGAACAATGTTCAAGTCCCAGATCCGGTGGCTTAAACTCATGCCGGGTGTGTCTGTGTGTGTGCCCAAGATCCCGAGAGGAGAATAAAGAAGGGATTGTGGCATGGCCATCCGCCCTGAGGGGTGATTTCTCGCTTTCTGTCTCTCTCTCTCTGTCTTTCTGGCAAGCACACATGCCCTATAGCAAAAACCTCTCACACCCCCCACCACCAATATATATTTAATTAAAAGACAAAAACTGATTTTATTAAATCTCAAGCTTGATTTATGTTTTTTAATTCTATGTGATAGGTCTGATCATGGTGGGACCACTGGTAAGGCATTACAGCACAATGCTAAAACCAGATGAGAAGGCCCAGAGTTTAGATCCAGGTCACCTTGAACACATTTGCCATATGGACAGCTGGGAGGAAAATCACAGAGTGACAAAAGCCTGTTGGAGATCACTCCCTAACACTCTCATGAAAGAAAGAAACTACTAAAATTAAAAAATTCTAAGTGATAAAAGAGAAAATATTCATAAAGCAGTTCTGCTATATACCCAAAAGATGCTGTTGTTAAAGAGACAACACTAGCACAATGTTTGACTTATAAACCAAACTGACTTTTTGTCATAGAGCATCATTTTTACTTGAAAGAATAACTGAGAAACTACGAGCTATGATTACTCTGATTTTGACAGACATTTTCTCAAAAATAAACAACATGAATCAGTCATTTCAAGGGAAAAAATGGAGAATATTTACCTATAAAGATTCAAAAGAAATTTTCAAGTGAAAAATCAACTCCTGAACATTTTTCTACCACAACGAGCTAAAAATTTTCTCAATATGTAAGGTTTTTTCTGATTAAATCAATGGTAATATAAACTATTTTATTTTTTAAAAATTTGCCATAGTTTATGTATGTTCACTGGAGACAGATCAAAGGAGAGAAAGTAGGAAAGCCCCGTCTCCCCACAAGAAGATGGCTACAAGACAATCCCTTCTCTTCCATTCTCCTCTAGGGATTTGGGGCACGCATGTACATATGCCCAGCGTGTTTCCAAGCTGTTGGATCCAGCTGCCTTAACCACACCACCAGCTGGCCCAATTTTGTTTTATATACATAGACAGTCTTTCAAAATTTGGAAGGAACTCTCTTCCAAATTATCAATGAACAGTGTTGCAAACTCATGCTTGTCTAAAATATCCCCTCAAAATGCAAGATAGATGAATGGACTTCAACTTAGCAAAGTATGAAATGGTAACTGATACCACTACAGAACCACAGACATAACTGTGGACTCTGCCTTACAATTAATCTTCTTGCAATTAATCTTTTTTTTTTTTTTTTTTGCTATAGGGTGCGTGCGCTCACCAGACAGACAGAGACAGAGAGACAGAAAGCAAGAAATCACCCCCCAGGGAGGATGGCCATGCCACAATCCCTTTTCCTCCATTCTCCTCTCAGGATCTTGGGCACACACATACACGCACCCGGCGTGAGTTTAAGCCACTGGGTCCAGGACGTGAACCACCGTCAACTACATGGGAGTCCAGCAACATAGTCATTACGCTAACTGCTGGTCCCCATTTGCAATTAATTTTAAGAAATAATCAGTCATCAATTTCTTAGATTTTAAAAAATCTATTGTTATCTAAATGGCCAGTTAACACACTCTTCTCTTTTCCAATTTATGCGATAAAATTCAGATTTTCTTCACATACTTGAACTGAAACAATGTAACACATTCAGACCTTCAGAAGCAGATTCCAGACTCTAACTCTGTTCTAATATGCACACATCATCGTGATTTGCAACAATGTAAAACAACGTATTCTTCTTGTTAATTTGTTTTATCATAAAAAGTATATTTTATAAAAATAGTTTTTGCAAACTTGTAATAGGTTAACATTTCAATAAAAATTAATAAATACTGTAAGTTTTTCTCAGCTTTAATTTCTAACATCATGTTTTATGCAGATAAAAATCTTTGAGATCTTCAATGAAAAATATTGAGGACATCAAAAAAATTAAGAGTAATCATCTTAAGGTAGGCCTGAGATCAAAAATTCAAGAATCACATTCTATACCATGTTCTTAGACATAAGGTTTTATAAAAGAAAGCATAACTCGACAACTGGCAATTGCTTTCTTTAGCTTTTAAAATGTGATAAAAAAAGTTTAATTGGCAAAATGTAAAAATCAGGAGGCCATTATGTGAACAAGTAAATTATCTCTTCTGTCTGATTACTGCATGGAGATAATCACCATGACAAGAAAGAGTATAATGGTAGTTCGCCTTAGAACATTCACCCTCCATTTTGTTAGCACCCCCAACATCTCTCACTATCTTCCACTACACTTGGCTAGCAACACACATACATTATCTGTATTGCCCTTTAAAGATGGCAAACATAAAAAATGAAGAGTTTACAGTGGTATAAAAGTATAAAACTGCTTGTGACTAGAATGACCATAATCAAATGGCTCCAGCTATCCCCACTCCCTCCCAGAATCTCGAACAGCTGAAGGGTCTGGTATACAGGGACACCTGAAACCTACCTGGCAATTTGGACCCACAATCCCTGATATAAAGGAATAGTAGTCTTTAGTACTAGAAAGATTGATTGAGACCAAAGACTATTAGACCTCAACTGAAAAGCTAGAACTTTTCCCTATAAACAACAGTAAAGGTTTGGTTGGTTGGTTTTTTGTTGTGTTGTTTTCCTTTGCAATAGGGTACATGCGCTCACCAGAGAGAGAGAGAGAGACAGAGAGACAGAGAAAGTGAGAAATCACCTCCCCCCATGGGGGTTGACCACACCACAATCCCTTCTCCTCTACTCACCTCTCAGGATTCTGCACATGCACACACACATGCCCACCATGATTTTCAAACTGCTGGGTCTGGGACTCAAACAGCAAAATTGGTCATATGGTATCTAACACCTTAACCTCCATGCCAACTATTGGCCCCTGCTTATTTTCAATTTCACAGTAATTGCAATAATTATCCATGACCTTCCCATTACTCCATAAAGCAGCTTCTTTCTGTAGGATATTTTGGAACAATATATATGACAGTCCTAAAGGAAGACTACCATAACCTCTTCATGCACAAAATTTCAATACCATATGATTATAAGACCATATATTTAGAACATAAACTGGATGCTAGATGGTAGTACAATACTACCAAGATGACCCACATGAGAAGGTCCTGAATTCCCACAGGTCCTGTGAGCACACAGGACTCCAGGCACACACCCATGACCTGGGACTCAGCTGAGACTAGGTGTGGATTACGGTATAAAAACCCTATTCAAGTTGTCTGTCATTTTTCTCTCTTTTTATTTTTCACTCTTTTATGGAAGAAATAAACTTTGTCTTTTTTTTGGGGGGGGGGGAAGGACAGATTTTTTTGCTATAGGGCGTGTGCACTTGCCAGAAAGAGAGACAAAAAGCAAGAAATCACCCCCAAGGGGGAATGGCCACGCCGCAATCCCTTCTCTTCTCGGGATCTTGGGTGTGCACGCAAACCAGTCCGGCATGAGTTTAAGCCATCGAGTCCGGGACTCGAACCATAGGAGTCCAGCGACATAGCCATTACGCCAACTGGTGGTCCCAAGAAATAAACTTTTAAAAAAGAAAAGAAAATATAATTCTAATAGAGTCCTTTTCTAGAACCAGTTGAATAATTATTTATATCAAACACAAAATGAATGATGAATGTTACTATAAAAATTAGTCCCTGGCTTTCTTATATGCTCCCAAAAGTAGGAGATAATAAGCTTGGTTGTAAACAATTTCTAATAGGTAAAACTCAATTATAAAAACTCAGTCTTTGCAAAAATTCTAATGAATACCAGAGCATTATGAATGTTCTTATATCTCTACCAAGGCAAGACCTTGATAAAACACTCAGAACTTCATTTCTACCAGCTCTTCCTCATGAGCACAATTTAATTGTACATCTGTGAAAGTGTTACTTGAGTACTTCTGTATAAAAATCATGTGATATAAGGGCATACAGCAGTAATTGATGTTTTTTAAAACAATATTTTTTAATTTATTATTATTATTTAACTTACTATAGTCATCAGTGAGAAAGAGGGAAAGAAAGCAAGTTGCCATGTCTGGGGACTCAAACTGCAGTTGGTCACGTGGGAGCCTAATGCCCTAACCACTGTACTACATGCTGGCCCAGTAATCTGCATTTTTAAGAGTATCCAAATTACGAACCAGCAAATAGAGTACAAGTTTTGTCACCAGACTCCCCTGTAGTTGACCGTGGTTCGAGTCTTAAACATTTTGGCTTGAAATTCACACCAGGCACATGTACCCTCTGCCAATTTAAACATAAAACAAACATTCCTGGGCCACCAGAAGAAAGAAGACACCTTTAAGAGAGAAAGGCAAATAGGAACACAAGGATGTTCAACACATCAGATTAGAGATGATAATACTGTCATTCTTACTCACTGAGCCTCACCCAGGTTGTGTCTTCACTGTTCAACTCCTAAACCAGACATTCTCCTGCCTCAGGCCTCAGCCCGGGATGCACTTCCCTTCAATAGCCATTATCTAAAATAGATTCACTCCCTCTCTTCACTCAGGTATCCATACAAACATGACCTCATCAAAGAGTCATTCTCTGACTCACTACCTAAAACAGCATATCCTACGTCCAGGCCACAACCACACCCCGTCACACTCTGTCTCTGCCCAGCTCTACTCTTATTCATGAACTTACTACCACCTAATAGCATGTATTTCTGTCCTCTCCCCTTGTAAACGAAGAATCAGTACTTCTGTTAATGGCTTATAAAAGTACCTGATATTATTATGCAATCAATAAATGATTGTTAGAATAATAATGGCTGGGTGCAGCCACTATGGACAAGACTGGTACCCACAGTCCACAAGTTCAATCCCTGGGGAAAACCTCGGCAGGAGCATGAGTGTCCAGGGTCCTGAGGAGCTGGAGGCTGGGGAAAGGGCAGCCTAGCATGAAAAGACCCTGTCAAGGGTGATTCTCACTCTCTCTCTCTTTCTCTTTCTCTCTTTCTCTCTCTCTCTCTCTCTCTCTCTCTCTCTCTCTCTCTGTATGTGTGTGAGAGAGACATATGTACATACAGACCTTCTATCATAAATAATAGGCTATTTGTAATAGTCTAGGTTAATACCTAGACTAAAGAACAGATCAAATTAATGAGTCATCTTCATAGTGGCAGTAATTAGAGGACTTTTGAATATATCTTCTATCCATCACAAACTTTTTCTATTAAGTGAAAAGAGTAATACATAATGGTATAATGTTAAAAGGATATAAGCTGTTTCCCACACTGCTCTCCCAGTCTTCTCTGCCCCAGTCAGCTTCCTGAAGATGTCCCTGCTTTTCCAATCAGCTCACTGCTGAAATCGGATCTTTAGCCCTGAGTTGTCCAATAGAACTTCCTGTGATGACGGAAATGTACTATTATATGTTCTGCCCAATATGGTAACTAATGTTGAGTACTTAAAATGTATTTGATGGAATAGAGGAACTGAATTCAAAATTGTTTCATTTTAATTACTACAAATGACTAATGGCAGCTACAACAAACAGGTCAACTCTCAATGCTTTAGTTCTGTTTTTAATAATAGCTACTAAAATTACAAGGGCAGCACTACTAAGCAGGGAAAGTGAATAGTAAAGGATTCATTTCCTAGTTTTGTTATTAATTTTATGTGTTTCAACTTGGACTATTAAAAAAATAGTACATTTTAGGGACCAGCAGTTAGTGTAATGGCTATGTCGCTGAACTCCCATGTAGTCGACCACAGTTCAAGTCTTAGACCCGGTGGCTTTACACCCATGCCAGACATTCGTGCTTGTGTGCCCAAGATTCCGAGAGGAGAATGGAGGAGAAGGGATTGCAGCGTGGCCATCTCCCCGGGGGGGTGATTTCTAGCTTTCTGTCTCTCTGTCTCTCTGGTGAGCGCAGTACCCTGTAACAAAAATCTCTCCAAAAAATAAATAAATAGTACATTTTATATGAAAAGCACAAAGCCCATGGCTATCATTCCATCCTAAAAGTAAAGCAAACTTATAAATTTATAAAGTTATATGTTATTCTATAGTTTATGTCTAATAGACTACATCTATTCACTTTGAAGCAGCTAAATGGATCTAGTCAGTTAGAAGTAACTTTCACACCATTTAGCATCTAATTTTCAAGCTTAACAGTGACTTCTAGTGAATCATCAAAATAGTTTAATATATTAAAATTGTCTATGGTTAAAACAGATATAACTTTCATTGCACTGATTCTTCTATATTTGAAGTTACTTGTTCAACAAATGTGGAAGTACCAGTGTTCAATTAAGAAAACTCCTGAACTGTTTAACAAAAGTGATTGATCTTCAGTAGGAGTAAGAACACCAGAACTGGATCAATTTCTCATGTGTGCTATTAGTCTGGCCAAGCAATTTAACCACAACAAGAGCTCTAAGGTAGATCCTCAAAGTTTTTCTCACCTCTATAAAATCTTCCACAAAAATTCAATATGTTTAGGAGAAAAAAATATACTGACTAAATTTTTGAAGGGTCTACCACTTAACAATCATTCCAATTTTTTATATTTTTTTCTAAAACTTATGTCAATATGTGGCATTACTTTCTGTGTCAAAATTACCTACCCAAATCCCTCTTATCTTTTGATCCACATTTTGATTGCTCAATTGTAGCACATCTTGTTCTGGTGAGCATATACTGTTTTTCTCCTGTTTTAAAAAAGTTCAAAAGGATTAAATGATCATGAAATAATGAACATTACTACCAGATTTCAACTTTGGCAAAAGCTCTGTATGGTGATATCTATGACAGATGTGCCATGATAAAAATTTTATAGAATCTTTCCTCTATTAAGTATGTCTGTGAGACTCAATACCTTGCATTGTTTCTTAAGCCTCACTTTCATTAGTATTTTGATTGTAATAGTGTTTGCTTTCAATAGTATTTTATTTCCCATTTAAAGCGTGGAATATGAAGCACTCATTTGAGAATCTACAACATCCAATCTCAATGGAAGAGTCAAGTAATGAAAAAATTTGCTTGGAATTTTTGCTAATATATTAAAAACGACTTGGGCCTTTTCCTATACTTAAACAGAGTATCAAACTACAGTATGGAATGCTACCAAAATAAAATAAAGAAGCCTGGTATGCTACCTCTAACTGTCTTTTATGTAGACATATTAGTTTTCCTTGAAATCGTTCCCCTTTTCTCTTAAAAATGAAAGGTCAACAGTCCACTGAAGAGGCACATAATTGTTCCAACAATTAAAAATGTAATTATTCCTTCAACATTAAATGAAGGTCTACAAATACAAGTATTCTTCAAATCACATAGCATAATTTACTTCAGCCTTTGCTGTATCAGAGTATGAATAAATAAAAAATTCCCAAGCCCAAAAGTATGACTTCTAAGAGATAATAGTTTAAGAACTACGCTTTTCTGGTCACCAGAAAAACATTTATTTTATTCCACCTCAAAGAGACTCAGTGTAATTACAGTCTAGTTTCTATCATGAAGGAAACATACAAATTTAGTATTAAATAGAAGTTTTTATTCCAAACTACGGATGTTTTGTCGGCACCATAATCAACAGATGACACCCTTAGAGCTAGTTCATGTTCTAGCCCTCATCACAAGAAATTTTACATTTAGAAAAGAAGAAAAAAAAATTATTAAAAATAAAAATCCATGACATATTTGAAAGAACTAAGTTAAAAGGTCAATTTTCAAATAACCATGTAATTCACATAAAATTGAGAAATGGTCAAAAAGGGTTTTCGTATCTATAACATTCCCTTGAGCACTGCTGTGGGGAGGGGGAGCGCTCTGATCATTCATTACTCTAAACTCCTGAAATACTAATGCAATTCTTTGTCAGGATGCCTACATTAGAAAAATGCATTCATGAGTAATTACTTTCCATCTTTCCTTCCCACATGTAATATTCCTTCCGAGAATTAAAAATAAGCAAAAGACTTCATTTATTCTTAACAATAACTCATAGTAATCTAAAGCAAGTACTTAAACACCTGCTAAGTATATGACAGCTTCTTACTTTCTTAATTTTTAAATCATATCACTGGATTATGACACTACTAAATTTAACTGCTCAATCAAGACTATTTTCTGAAGGCAAGTATACTTCTTCGAACTTCATAAAATACTTTGAAAATGTTAAATGAAAAAATAATGGTTCCTGTCAGCTATTTTTTTCTAGTTTGATGATGCTGCCATAGTGCTATCACCTCATTAAAGTTCTACGATCTCCAAAAAAAAAAAAAGGGAACCAGCAGTTGGCGTGATGGCTATGTCGCTGGACTCCCACGTAGTCGACGGCGGTTCACGTCTCGGACCGGGTGGCTTAAATCTCACGCCGGGCGCGTGTGCGTGCGTGCCCAGGATCCCGAGAGGAGAATGGAGGAGAAGGGATTGCGGCGTGACCATCCCCCCTGGGGGGTGATTTCTCGCTTTCTGTCTCTATGTCTCTGTCTGTCTGGCGAGCGTACGCACCCTATAGCGAAAACCTCTCCAAAAAAAAAAAAAAAGTTCTAGGATAACTTCCTATTCAGTAATCTGAAAACAACTTGATGAGCACTATCCTTATTGGCGCCCTGGTTAAAAGGACAGAATATTTGACAGTTAAACCACAGCAAGCAGTTTACTCGATGTTACAGTCAGTGGAGATGGAATCAGAAACTCCATTTCTCTAACTTTTATTTCAAGTGGGAAAAAAAAGTACTTAGTAAAGAGATACATACACAGGAAAAAATGTGCAAGTGAGGCATATGCCTTCTCAAATTAAGTTATCCTCTCCCTAAAGAAGTACTTAGTAAAGAGATGCATACACAGGGAAAAATGTGCAAGTGAGGCATACGCCTTCTCAAATTAAGTTATCCTCTCCCTAAAGGCAGTTATTAGAATTTCTTCTTCTCACTTTCGTAAAACAAGTACCTTCTTTTAGTTTTATAATTCTAACTTTCTCCTTTATACATTCTTAGGCTATTTCATGTCATGAAGTGTGCCATGCATGTAAAGACTTCAGAAAGACCTTTTGAAATATGTTTATCTTTTCAGCTAGAAAACTAAACTGTGCCTAGTCAATTTCCTGTTTGCTTCATTTTAACCGGCTGCTTTCAGTCTAAATCATTCTTTTCTTTTTACCTTTACTACCTACTGGGTCATCAGAAAAGGCATGACATATTTTTCTGTTTTTCTAGGAAAAATACATCATAACTTTTCCGATGACCCATAGTTTCTCCCCGACTCCCTAGTTTCAGAACCTTTAAAAATATGTTATTCTCAAATACTAATTCTTTCTATATTTATACCACTTCCTGTAACAAGCTTCTTACCCTTATCTCCTTTCATTAGTTTTATAATAGCTGCTCTATATATACTCTTAATAATATTTCAGTGAATATATTTTGAGCTCTATGGATGTTCAGTTAAATAATTCCAAAATAACACAGTAGTTGTTATGACAGAAACATGCCCCAGATGCTGAAGAACAGCACTTGGTCCAACCTGGAGGCCAAGGAAGACATTCTCTAGCAAGCAGCTCCTAAGCTATATCTTCTAAGACCAGAATAAATAAGGCTCGGCAGGGAAAGGCCACAGGGGATTCCAGACAGAAGGAACAGTAAATTCTGTAGTATCACAGTGTAACAAAAAAAGAGGAAGAAAACAATAGAAAATGAGGTTAGAGATGCAGATAATTTGTCTTTAACTTTGATATAAGCAGTTAGATCTATCTTATACAAATCTTCCATCACTCATCAACTAAAAGATACATGTATACCAGCTTTGGTTGACATAGGATCTTTTGTGGAACAAAAACATTAAGAATATTCTAAAAATTAGAAATTAAAATATTTTATCAATAACTTTTAAATAGTATTTACTGTTAATCAATACCCATAAACATCTATGTAAATGGGTTCTTTCTGTTTTTTTCCAAGCTTTGAGAGAGTCTATAAAGGGACCAGCAGTTAGCATAATGGCTATGTCGCTGGGTTCCCATGTAGTCAACTGTGGTTCGAGTCTCGGACCAGGTGGCTTAAACGCACACCGGGCGTGTGTGTATGTGCGTGCCCAAGATCCCAAGAGGAGAATGGAGGAGAAGGGATTGTGGCATGGCCATCCCCCATGGGGGTGATTTCTTACTTTCTGTCTCTCTGTCTTTTCAGTGAGCACATGTGCCCTATAGCAAAAACCTCTCAAAAAAATAGAAAGAGAGGGTCCATAAACAAAACAAGAAACTTTCTTTAAAAATATAATGCATAAAAATAAACATCTACATTTTATATAATTATTAAATCATAATGAGATGTGGAGATAACAATATATTTTGAAAACCTCTGGGTGATATGTAAAGTATATAGTCAAGAAAATCTAGAGTCCATGTAAAGTCTTTTACGTATGTATGTATGTACATATGTGCACATGCACACATACAAGAAGACTTCATGGAAAAATTAAAGTAAACTTTTATTTGGGTGCAAATATATAATTAATACATACTTTCTATATAATGTGCATTTTTTACGAACTTTCGGAAGACCCCTCTTATGTGTGCACAAGGCAACATCAAAAGTTTTAGAAAAAATCTTAAAATACAAGTTTATTTTTATATTTAAAAAGACATTTTTTTAATGTGTCAGAAGGTATGTGTGCTTGCCAGAGAAAAACAGAGTAGGAAAGGGAGAAAGCACCCCCTGATGGGGCACAGTCCCACTGCAATCCCTGTCTTCCATCTTTCCACTCTGTTGGTATTTGGGCCATACATCACACTTGCCCAGTGTGTTTTTCAAGCCACCAGGTCCAGGATTCAAAGAGCACAATTAGCCATGTGGAATCCTGCTTTCTTAATCACTAGGCCAAAGGGCCAGCCCAAGAGGCAAACATTTTGAAATCTATGCATAAGTTTCATAATGTACATTCTCCATCAAATTTCTGAAAGCCCCACCACCACCACCCATATCTCCAGAATACCTTTCTTCAAAGGTTTGGAGGGTTTGGGGAGAAAAGATGAAGGGGGATTTTGTTACATGGTTTTCCTCACATCTTTATTTGAAAGGGAGGAAGAATAAAGGAAAATTTTGTTAAATGATAAATCTACCAATAATTAAAAATACTTTACCTTCAAAAGTAATACTAAGATCTCTACGAATACTTAAAACCCACAAAACAGATGATTGTGTCCATTTCAGAAATTTTAGAAATATTTTCTCTTATTATGAATATGGTACTTTAAACTATCACTTATTTTGAAACAGCAAATACTATACACCAAATAATATGAAAGGATATATAACTGAAATCAAATCTTTTACTTCTAATCTGGAAAACATATAATGTAACTAATAAAAATGTATGCTTCCTTTCAACTACTCTAAAAAGAACTAAGTAATTATTTTTTTGTTCTTGACCTATTTAAGCAAGTAAGTTTTTTCAGTATAGTTCTACTAAAATATTAAGAAATAAAAGAAGACTTACTTGTGTCTGCTTGGCTTCCCACACTGATGTATCTGTCATTGCCAGGAAGAGCTGTTTGGTAGTAGGTCGTCTCCTCCTGCTGAGGGGTCTTCGCATTCTTCGCAGTCAGGAAAGCCACCGCTAATTCCAAGTTTCCATTACTATCCTTCAAATATCAGGACAGGACATCAAATGCTTTGGAGTAAGTCTATTCATACTCTCAAAAAACGTATGCAATTTTCACGAGAATAACTAAAATTTTACAGCAAAAATCATAGATTTGAAATTATTCCATATGTGATTTTAATTTTACAGTGTAAATTTATCATATAAGAAGTATACATCATCAATTGTAACTCCATTCCTAATTAAAATTACTAATATAAAAATCAATTATCTGATATCTTAGTTTTCAATTCCGTAGTTTTCTAATTTCTTAGTTTTCTACTATTTTCATATCTGCTTAACAAAAGATAATCACAGACATAGTTTTAAACAAATGAATAAAATAAAAATAATTTCTGGAAATTCCCGTATGAGAGTCCAAAATGAATATTTAAAATAGAACTTCTGCCAATATTGACAATAAAAGATATTCTTTTTAATTTGGATATTGGATATATACCAAGAGGAATGCTTTTTTAAAAAACAAAGTATCAAGGACTTGTATAATAGTAAGAAAATAGCAAAATGAGCTCAAGATTGACAATATGGATACAGAACTCCTAGACAAAAGTGCTCAATATTCAAGATGACAATCTAACCCAAATTAAATATACCAATTTTACATAGTTCTCATCAAGACTATATCTAGACAAAATGATTCTAATGTTTATTTATAAGAAAGCAGATGTTAGAATAAGTGAGAATTTTTAAACAGCAAAATTATGAGATCTGTCTAGTTTATCTTTATATTCTCTGTAAGTTTAACAATAAATAAAACATAACACTAGCTCTAAGACAGCTCATTGAAACAATGTAGGACACCCAGATGTTAATCATGAAGTTATCTTTGCAACAGAAAGCCAAAGCCTGGAAGGCTCTGCAGGCACCAATAACTTCCTCATACATATGATAAGTACGACAGGAAGCCAGTGGAGGAGGCTGGATAGGAGAGACAAAAGGTTTACTGGACTGCGCACTGGAGATAGACTACAGAAGCAGAGGGCCCAACATCGTTTGTTATATTAAATGTGGGGACCTAAGAGAAAAAGGATCAGGATGATTTCAAAATTCAAGGCCTACAGAATTAGAAGAAACAAGTTCCTAAAATCCACCTCGATTCCAATTCTAGCAATGAGGAAAGAGAAGAGTGCAGAAGAGTGCAGTTTGTAAACCAACATAGCTTGAAATGTTCTCTCCCACAAGCATTACAAGATTTTTAAATGACTCATCCAAAATATGGCTATAACATGCTCTAACTCTATTGTTGGAAATGTAAGCTAAGCATAAAGTAAATTGCAATAACAATGACGAACACTAATTGAGCACTTACTGTATAACAAAAAATATGCTGTTTTTCATATAGGGGTTAAATACCCCCTATCAGAAATGTTTGGGACCAGAAGTGCTAACAATTTTTCCAGATTTTGTAATATTTGCATATACATAATGAGATTACTTGGGAGATAGAACAAAAGGCTAAGCATGAAATATATTATATTCCATATATACCTTAAACATAACCTGAAGGTAGTTTTATAGAATATTCTTGTATTACAGCATCTTGACCATGACCCTTTCATATGAGATCAAGTATGGAATTTTCAACTTGTGGCATTATGTCAGGACCCAAAAGTTCCAGGTTTTGAAATAGTACAGATTTTCAGATCAGAAATGATCAACCTGTGCTACCTCATATACAAAAAAAAAAAAACAAAAAAAAAAAAACACCTAAATACAGCAAGAATTTACACAACTTGAAGGTCATTTACTTTGCATGACTAAAAATAGACTCTTAAAACTGCTGAAATAAGGAACCAGCAGTTGGCAAAATGGCTATGTCGCTGAACTCCCACGCAGCCGACCATGGTTTGAGTCCCAGTAGTTTAAACTCACACCGGGCACATGTGCGTGTGTGCCCAAGATCCCTAGAGGAGAATGGAGGAAAAGGGATTGCAGTGTGGCCATCCCCGCTAGGGGATAACTTCTCGCTTTCTATCTCTCTGTCTGTCTTTCTAGCGAGCGCACGCACCCTATAGCAAAAACCTCTCAAAAAAAGAGAAACAACTGCTGAAATCAGATTGCATTCTGCAAACTCTTTATTGGTGTATCATAAGGAGAGTCAACTCACTATTAAACATCCTACAAATTAATAATGTACAACAATTAATGTTTAAATATAGACTGTCTTCCCCAACTAGTACTAACTGAAACCAAAGTTCGAAGAAAAGCAAACAAAAACCTATGCTCATACAACTTACATCAAAGGAAATATGGAACAAGCCTGAATTTGAACTATATGTTTCCTAAATTTAAAAAAAACAAAAATGAATTTGCTAAATTTATCCTGGCAAGGTGATGATAGGCTGTAGTCTCAAACTCAGTGATACATAACGGGAAAGGCACTTTCTAAAAATAGACATAGAATAATTTACTCATGACATTTATCGGAATAAAGAAAGAACTGGCAATCATCTAAATGTCATAATTATAAAAACTGAGGGGCAGCACTTCTGCCTCCTCCCCAAATACTTACAGTGGCTTCCTGAGTCCTATATTACTGCTCGAAACAGTACTATCTCTTAATTTTCCTGACGGAGAAATAAGAAGCAGCAAAGCTTCTAGTAAAAGAAGCGGAAACTATGTATGGCACCCTGAGAAAAGACGGCATGGGTGTCCACTTCAAGCTTGGCCATATATGTGATCTTGGGCTTGGTACTTTAACCTCTCTGTTCCCTCATCTTCAAAAGGGGAATTGAAAAAATACTTACAGAATTATTATGAGAAGGAGTAGGCCCATATTATGTACTTAAAATAGTGTTTGATGAGACCAGCAGATGACATAATGGTTACATCACTGGACTCCCCCATAGTCAACCATAGTGTGAGTCCCAGATCCAGAGGCTTAACACACATGGGGCGCATGTACATGCATGCCCAAAATCCCAAGAGAAGCCACCCACTCTGGGGTGGGAGGTGATTTCTTGCTTTCTGTCTGCCTTTCCCTGTCTCTCTGGCAAGTGCATGCACCCTATAGAAAAACTCTCTTTAAAAAAAAAAAGTGTTTGGTACTATTAAGTGTTTAATAAGTGCTAGTTATTGTGACAGTTTAGATTATAATCATCTAAATGATAAATCATTTCTAAAAACAAATGAAGAATCATTTTGTTGGAGAGGTTTTCGCTATAGGGCGCATGTGCTCGCCAGACAGGCAGACAGAGAGAGAGAGACAGAAAGCGAGAAATCACCCCCTAGGGGGATGGTCACGCTGCAATCCCCTCTCCTCCACTCTCCTCTTGGGATCTTGGGCACGCACGCACACGCACCCGGCGTGAGTTTTAAGCCACCGGGTCCAGGACGTGAACCACAGTCAACTACATGGGAGTCGAGTTTGACGACATAGCCATTACGCTAACTGCTGGTCCAACAAATGAAGAATCTTTATGGTCTGAAATCTGTAGTTATATTAACTTTTTCTAACAGAGCAAGGTCCGAAGAACTGGAGTTTTGTATATGATTACAGTGGCAAAAATTGTATTCGGCCTTTAGTAGCAATATACATGAGCTTAAAATAGAATTCTACTTCTTGAGTATCTTTTATTCATTTGATCTTTTCAATGTAAATATCCATCTGACTTAACTCACCTGGAAGTCTATGTGGAAACAAGGTACATTTAGACAAAATCAAACTGATGCACTGCACTTTACTGTACATACTAAAGATTTAAAAGCTTGAAAAATCTCACAGGTATGCACATGAGTATGCATGCCCAAAATCCCAGAAGGGGAAGGGATTGCTGTGTGGCCATCTCCTCAGGAGGTAATTTCTCACTTTCCCTCTCTCTCTCCTTCCCCCTCCCTTCCTCCCTCCCTCCCCCCCCCTCTCCAGAAAAGTGTGCATGCCCTATGAAAAAAAATTTTATAAAAACTAATAAGCTCAAAACTGTCATATGCTAAGCAACACTCTATAAACATTCATTCCTATATCTATATTACCACATAATATAACTAAAGAATTGATTTTTAAATATGCCATGCAGTAGAGATGTTTTATAAACAGAGGCCATACCTTCAAGGCTTGCTGTAGTATCTGGGTGTCATTAATCCCAGTAATTTCTCTCAGTTGATTCAAAAACGTCTGTTGGTGCTAGAGTAAAGGGGGGAAAAAACATTATACTTTGAAAATCCATAAGGAGAAGAAAATGACCTTTAAGTGGAAATTAAAAGGTACTTGAACCAAATAATAATAATAATAATAATAAAACTTAAGGAAGACTGAAAATGCTTCACCTTTTAAAAAGAATGAATCATACTGTGGAGAACCCTGGTTCCATTTTCGTGTTTTCAGAGGAGAACTTATACATTACTCCCCAAGGAGTCTCGCTGAACTAAGTTTCTGCCCATCCGTCACCCCATCATTTATGCCTCCCAACAAGAAAAGAAGTGACTGGGGGCAACCAGGTGGCATGGAGGCTAAGGTGCTGGAGTCCCACATGGCCAAAGTATGAGTCTCAGACCTGGCAGCTTGAAGATCATGCCAGGTGCATGTGCATATATGCCCAGAACCCTGAGTGGACAAGGGAGAAAAAGGGACTGCAGTATGCCTATGCCCTTATGGCAAAAACTATTAAAAAAGAAAGAAAGAGAGAGAGAGAAGGAAAGAAAAAAAAAAGAGAGAAGAGAAAAGTGATCTACACGATGGTTAAGCCCAAGGATAACACCTGAGCACCTGGGATGTTTGGAAAATCCACGCTTTTGGCAGGCCATACACTAGATGGGTTAATTTCATTATGGGTATCCTCAAATTGATTCAAGAAGAAAAGACCAGCTCATTCTCCAAGTCAACTATCATAAAAGATCATCAACCGAGTCGATCGTTTCTCCTCATTTGCTTCAGTTATGCTTACACCCTCGGTTTAATCTATTATCTCTATCAGACAGAAAAAGAGATAGAGGGATAGGATTCTACTATCAAATGTTCTTGATCTTCCATAATTAAAAACCAAAACTATTAAACAGCACCACGAAATAAAGAAAGCATAATGAATATGACAGGAAAAACAAGCCTAGTCACTAGAATAAATCTGGAATTGCTAAAATCTTTCTTAAAAATGTCTTACATTTTATTCAATAATAATTCAGTCAAGAATCTTCAACAGATATTAAAACTATGACATGAAAGCTTATGAGTACTAGAATATTCAGATAGTTTCAGATGCTCTTCCTACAAATTATGAGGACAAAAAAATAGCTTCATATTAAAAAACTTGACCGGTAACTCCTTAACCAAGAGATCAAAACAATAATTGACAATAATGGGATAAAATAACACTGTGTGCCTCCTGAAAAACTAGAACCTGCCAAGTGAAAATTAAGGAAGCATCAGACAAACCCAAACTGAGAGGCACTGTGCAAAATAACTGCTCTATTATCTGGAAAAGTGTCCATATCATGAAAGAAAAACAGTGAGTTTCTACATTAAGAGTCTGGCAACCAAATGTAACATGGAAAGTCCAGCTACACCTCATAGTAAATGCTATCCATGATATTGCTCGGATAGCTGGATAAATATGAGTATGGGCTAATAAGCAATGATATTCCATCAATATTAAATTACTGAATTTGGTAATTACAACACAGTAAGAAAATATCTTAGGAAATAAATAGGACTGCAACTTACTCTCAAAAATCTCAGAAAAAAAAAAGAAAATTAAGTTATGGAAGTTTTTGTACTAGTCTTGCAACTTCAAATTTGAAATCATTTCAAAATGAATTTTGAATATGTTCTGCATGGATCAGATTTGTTGATGTCAGATTGAAAAATAAGCATTTCAAAACACGCTTGACAATTTAAATAAGCATAACATAGATACATTCAGAAGCCAAAGGTCCTCAAAAAAAAAAAATCACAAAATGAAAAGGAGGAAAAAAAGCAACTTATAATGTTTGAGATAATGCAATCTGAACATTTTTTATTGCAACCATATGTATCAGAAGCCATACTTCATCCAACTAGCGGCTTCAACATTCTAGAGTGCCTTTTTTCCTAACACTAAGAAGACTGGCAGTGGGCAGTGGAAACCTGATAAGGACACCCAACATGACACAAACAAAGGATCCAAGCTCTTTCTTTCTTCTACCACTCCAAAATTTTTATGTGTCACATATAATATGTCTTATTCCATGGTCTCTTCCTCCAGTGTCCTAAGTTCTAGGTAGGATAATGGAATGGTAAAGGACCAAAGTATCTGCTTTGAATAAAAACTGCCTTTTTAATACACTTATCAGTAGACTTTACTTAAGGAGAAGCCAGAACAAAGTTGTGTAGCCATTCCTAACTAGAGAGGCTGGAAAATAAATTATTCAGCTAGGCAAAAAGCTATTCAGAAAAGAAAATCTCCCAGGTATGTGAGTTTGCATGCCCATATATTAGATACTTGTTGGTAATGTCTGCTATGCTGTTAAAAGAACTTTCATTTCTATAACAATCTTATTAAAGAGCTGACATAATAAGACTCTGTAATAATATGATACTGTAGGGAGTGGCCAAATCTGACCTAAACAATAGTGATCTTTAAAGACAAGCGAAGGCACAGACCTGCTCTCCTGGACCCATGCTGCACAGCCAGCAGAGGTTAAAGGAAACCTTAAGAACTTTAAGGAGTTAAAGTAAACTTCCCAGTGCAGACCAGGGAAGGCTTGTTTAGAACCGCAAGATGTTCCACAGACGCAGTCAATAATAGAAAAACACCTTCCTTCTCCCATTGCCCTATGAAAGAATAAACCTGGAAACAGCTCAGTGCCATGACAACCTCCATCAGAGACACCCGGTCTGCCCAGTCTCCGCTTTTCTCTACTTGCGTGTCTGTTTTTTTCCAAGCCAACACTGCTCCCATTCGGGGGTTCCACCGCCCCACCTCACAGGACATGGCACAATATATGACAAGATATATAAGCAGGGGCGGGTGATGGCACAGCAGTACACAAATGGACTGACACGGGAAAGATCCTATGTTCACGTCCTGGCCCCTCTCTGAGCACACCAAATGCATGTATCCATGACCTGGGCTGGTGAGGCTGTGATGCATTGTGGTATGAAGAACTTGCCTCTCTGTTTCTCCCCATCTCATGGAAGAAATAAATTAAAAAATAATAATAATAATTTAAAGAACATACACAAAGTCATATAAAATGCCAAGAAGTATCAGGATAACTGAATGAAAGAATCAAATTGCCAAATCTATAGGAATGAAATATGAGAAAAAGAAAATCATCTTTAGATCTATCAAATTTTCTAGTATCATTCAGAAAATTACTAGTAACTATCACTAGAATCTTGACTGAATTATGTAATACCCAATGTTACATATTAAAGACTTAAAATTTCTATAGAAATTCTTTATCTAATTCAATGTCTTAGTTTACTAAACATGAAATATTTTTTAAATGTTCCAAGCCTGTTTGTAATAGCACTAACAGATATTCCAAATGTCATTCTTTACATAAGGTCTTAATTTTCTCAACCATATATTATTCAATAGTGGGCCAAGGAAAGATAATTGACTACCAAGGAAACCACTCATTTGTACAAACGTGGATGGTTATTATATAGTAAAAAATGAAAAAGATGTTAATGTCCTTCCACTGAAGAAGTGGTTCTTTAACTTTTATGTGCATAAGAATGACTTAATGAGTTATAAATAAAGAAGATCCCCAAACCTGCAGAGTTTTAATCCATTATTAATCCCAGAGACAGTGACTATAGGTATTCTGCATATTTAATAAGCACTCAAATGATTTTGATGCAAATAGACTCAAAAGCATATCTTGTGATAAGCAAACTGCAGATTTTTTAAGAGAAGTGTATGTAATCTATAGAAACTATCTTCAACTCACATCAAGTTAAAGTGGTGGACCACAATATACTTACATACATATAACTGACTACAGAGTAAAATGAAAACATGGAGAGAGCACAAAAAAGATACCTAGGATAGACTCCTAATTCTTCCATTCCTGTATCCATACAACTTTGTCACTTTTCAGTTCCTCCCATTAGAGATACAATATATTTCCTTGTGGCATCTATGATAGGCTTTGTAAAAAGGCATGTTAGCAAATAGCGTATAAGCAGACGTGAAATGAACTTGCATGGTTGGGCTTGCCCTCTTGGACTTCTGCATTCTCCTAAAGAAGAATATGACCTGGGTAATCCACTTGCCTTGGAAGAATGGGCACGTGTGTAGAGACACACCAGCCAACTGGCAAATGTAAGGAGATGATGATGTACTTAAATATGCCACTGAATGTGGAGGTGATTTGTTATGGCAATAGCTGACTGACATGGTATGCAGTAAGAATATGAGATATTTCATGGGGAGAAGGAAGGTCTCTAAAATTTTGGTTTTAGGGTTTGTTTTGTTAAAGTCAATTAAATATCCTAATAAAACCAATCCAGGTAAAACTGTAACATGGTTCATGTTCTCATAAATTCTGACTGAGAATGAAACAATGAAAAGAAAAGATTGTACAGGGAGGAGAAGTCAGGGTGAGAAAGAGAAATGGCCAAAGAATTTTCTTAGCTAAATTAACCAAAAGGGAAA
>NW_006207036.1:1776004-1787361 GCF_000334495.1 Tupaia belangeri chinensis
GAGATGGGCAGTTGAGCAAGGAGAAAAATTCTAAGTTTATGAAGAGAAGCCACTGTATTTGTGAAGTTTCCCCCTTTATTACTGGCATCTTCCAGGTGTGCTTTTCCTGTCTTTGAAAACTTCTGTCCTTTATTTTTTACAATTATTTTTATAGTTGCTGTTATTTCTGTTATGACTAAGATCCTGGTCTATTTTTCAAGGTTCGTCCATCCCATTTACCATCCATCTGTGAAAATCTTGATCCTAAACTAAAATGTCCCATTACCCTATACATGGTCCTCTTCTCCTTGAATAGTAATTTCATGCCCAAGGCGAATCCAATCTAGCCCACTACCATCACTAGATCTCCTTTTAAGAGCTGCAGAGTCCTCTTCCTTCCATGGATTTCTTATCTAATAAAGTGTGATAAAATGATAAATTCAGTGCTCACTTTGGCAGCACATATACTAAAACCGGAACAATACAGAGACAATTAGCACGGCCCCTGCGCAAGGATGACACACAAATGGTGTAAGGGTTAAGTCACTGGGCTCCTTGGTGGCTGACCACAGTTCGAGTTCCAGACCCGGTGGCGTGAAAGTCACACAGGGCACGTGTGTGCACATGCCCAAAATCTCAAGAGGAGTATGGAGGAGAAGGAACTGCAGTGGGGCCATTCCCTCTCAGGAGTGATTTCTTACTTTCTGTCTCTCTAGCAAGCACATACACCCTATGGCAAAAATCTCTCTCTAAAATAAAAAATAATCATCTTTTTGTAAAAAAAAGGTAAGTTCAATCTGTTCCCATTCTGAACCAAGAAGGGCAAGATACAATCTGCAAAGAGATCCAGTAGCTTATAAATGACACACAAATCAATAAGAAACGAAGCTAAGGCTACACACAGGCCTTCAGTAGTCCTTCCTCAATGTTGCTGCTGCTGCACAAAGGCATCTGTAAGTGACTACTATGTATAAAATACATTAATAGTACTATATGTACTGTGGCAATGAGTCATTAAAAATTTCAGTATAATTTAAAAATCAGAGGCCTTCACAGAAATTCTCTCCCATCTCAGTTGGCCCCTAACCAATGATGGGTCTTTTTAAAAATCTGTTTCAATAAAGACAAGTATAGCATATTTAACTCTAGTACATTTTTTTTTCTTTTTTCTTTATTTCTTGCTATAGGGCATGTGCACTCACCAGAGAGACAGAAAGACAGAAAGCGAGAAATCACCCCTAGGGCAGATGGCCACGCTGCAATCTCTTCTCCACCATTCTCCCCCCAGGATCTCTGACATGCACGCAAACACGCCCAGTGTGAGTTTCAAGCCGCCGAGTCTGGGATATGAACCATGGTCAACTATGTGGGAGTCCGATGACATTAACTATTATGCCATCTGCTGGTCAGTGGTACAACAACTTTTTAAGGAAGCAAAAGACAGATCAGTAGTTTAAGTCAAGGAAAGAACAACCCTTGCCGTACACCACTCTATTTTAAATACTTCCAGAATATATCTCATTTAATACAAATCTCTCCATCACCCCCTCTGTCTCACACACATGCGCACACACACACACATCCCCAAGAAATAACTCATTTTATGGCTAACAAGGATTCCACGAGGTTAATAAGTGTGGATACAGGAGTGAAAATAGGTATTCGAATTCCATAGTCCATGTCCTTTCCATGAGTTTCTAAACCCTGTAATGTCTGATATTGGAGATTAATTATTTAGTAAAAGTGTGAAACTGAAGCATCACAGACTATGACACAGGACTGTTGTTAGGCTTTCCAATACTGGGAAAGCAGGCTGGCAACTCTTAGAATGACCTTTAAAAAGAAACTTTCCGGGACCAGCAGTTGGCATAATGGCTATGTTGCTGGACTCCCATGTAGTCAAGCACGATTCGAGTCCTGGACCCTGTGGCTTAAACTCGTGCCAAGCGAGTGTGCGTGCATGTCCAACATCCTGCGAGGAGAATGGTGGAGAAAGGATTGCAGCGTGACCATCCCCCTTGGGAGGTGATCTCTTGCTTTCTATCTCTCTGCCTCTATCTTTCTGGCGAGTGCATACTCCCTATAGCAAAAACTTCTCAAAAAAAAAAAAAAGAAAAGAAAGAAAAAGAAATGAAACTTTCTAATCTTCTTAGAGGAAAAAAAAAACTTGATAGAAAATCTGAAGGTATTCTTAAGCATCAACTAGCATGTACTAAAACGTTGCTAAGCACCAGGTGATGAGCACTGCAGTCACCTGTCAATGAGAGGATGAACTCACCCAACTGTCTTCAAGGTGAGCAACCATACATATATTTTTGCAAATTCTTTCTGAGGTCACCTGGTAACACTAAACTGTGCTAGCTCATTTTCCCTTATTGTAACAAGAAGTCCTGAAAATTCACTGGCAGAGAATTTGAAGTATGTGACACATCCTTGAGGCCTGTTAAGTCCAAACTTGCCTCCAGCCAGCTTGTAAAGAGGGGGAAAGGGAGCCTTAATTCCCCTAGCCTTCTTGTCATCTTTGTTTCGTTTTGATTCTGTAATTTTGATCTTTTATTTCCCTTCAAATGTAATACTGCATGACCTCTCTGAGGAATTTTCCTATAGCATAAATCTTACCACAGCTTAAAGACCCTTCTGGATGGCAAAATCTCTAGCTCTCTAACCTTTACCTCGAAGTATTTTCTTTCCCTGGTATTGCTCTGACTCTCACGTACCAAGTACCATTCTCCCTCCAAAGCTAAAGTCTTTGCACATACAGGTGCCTCCTGTTTCAGAGTCTCCTGGAATTTACCACAAATTATAGTAATATACTATGGTTAATCACCAAAAGGTAATACTAAAGAAGGCAAAGACTATTTCCCTCATGACTCTGCTACTCGTAACCAGCACAGTGCCTGGTCCATGGGAGACCCTCAATAAATACTGACTAATAAATGAAGATAGCAGAGCCTGCAGAAGAGAACTGCAATAAGGTAACAGGGCTTGAGCTCATCCACAGGAAAGAGCATTAACTAATTATTAGAGATGGGAATGCTGGGGTCAGGATACATCACCTCTAAATATGACCATAAGAGACCAGAATATGCCACCACAAAATACACTACTTTGGCATATATCTAAGCTGACTGTTCTGAGAAACTGCATTGAACACTGAATGTTCTAAAAAGCTGCTCTTTTGAAAAAAAAAAAAAGGGGGGGATTTAGATATATAAAAGAAGCATTAATAAAAATCTCTATTAGGAGGAGATAGAAATAGTTTTTATTACCTGATCTTCTGCATAACAAGGTAACTTTTATTCACCAAATATTTCTTCCCTCACTCTCCTACAACCCATGCCTCACCATTCCCAAGAAACCCCCAGGGTGCTACATGAACTTCAATCATTTGACCCTCTTCCTGGTCTCATATTCTGTGGGACTCTCATACATACACATCTAATTAAAATAATTTTTCTCCTGTTACTCTGCCTTATTCCTTTGCCTGTAGCTCAGTCACAGAACCTAAAAGGCTAAGGGGAAAGCCACTATTTTCTTCCCTATAGGAACAAGATGCATACATAAATCAGGACCTCTTACTGGGCAAACGTTCTATACTCCTCTGCGTCCTATCTAGAATTTATTTGAAGACTTCATTCCCTAGATCTACTCTCATCAATGCTACTTGAAGATCATTATACCATACAGTATTGTTGAAATTCCCTGTAGCAAATAATCCATATAGTAATCCCATGAATGCTTCAGATACGTTGTACTTCCTAATAACACTATGTGGAATTTTTCTTCCTCTTTCTGGGTTATCAGCAATTTAGCATATAAATTATAGTCATAGATCACTACAGGTACATAAGTCTGAAGGTATTTTTATTTTACTTTACTATTTCCATTTAGGTTTAGAAATATAACAGAAATTCTGAATTTAAAAAGTCTCTTCCTATGGGTTTACAGAATCTCCAAGCTATTATACAAACTATATTAAGCGTTCCTATAATGGGGGCAAGGGAGCGGGGAATAGACCTAAGAAAACAAATATGATACTTTCTGAGAAAAAACTAAGAGCAGTGGATATATAGACAAATGCTGACTTCCATTCTTCTTCATCCCATAGATCTTATCGCTTCCTGTCACCCAACTCTTGAACTGCATCTGCATCATGTCTATTCCCCTTCGAGAATGCCTCACATCTATTAATTGGTAGATAAAAGAAATTCACAAGGAGAAATGCTAAATACAAGTCTCCTCCACCCCCCCAAAAAAAAGGCTTACACAGCAGTATAAACTAAGTTAATATAGAACTAAATACATTCTGGGGTCAAGTAAAAATCCAAGATGAGGAAACATTGATACCGGTCCCTGAGAAGTAAAAACAAGTTTTCTTTGTTTAGTCTTACCTATAAATTCACCAAGTTAAAAAAAGAAATATGCCCTAGAGTCCTAGGTATTTTCTTCAACTATAAAATGAGCTCTTACTCTCTTTAAAGGAACCTACTCACTAATCGACACTTTCTGCACACTATGACTGTGGTCCCCTTGTGAACATATTATGACAGTCTTAACTGTTCAACTAATGTAAAACAGTCATGGAAAACATGCAGTTAAAGACTGAAGAGACCTCGGTATCCTAAGAGATATTTGTCTAGAGTTCTTTACCCAGAACAAACCTGATGATAGCTGGAATTTCCTGGAGTTGGCCCAGAACTAAGAAAACATCACCACTCATCAAAGATGACATCATAAAAGCTTTTCTTAAAAAGGCCTGGATTCTTACCTCCCAGATCCTCTTGCAATCACATTCCTGACCTGTGTTTAATAGCCCCACTTGTATTTCAATCTCAGATAAAGTACTTTAAAGATTCTTGGACTTCCTCTGTGCAAACTCTCATTTCAGAAACAGGGTTACTGTGAGACAAGAAGTGTTCAGGTCTGGTCCATATGTTTGTCCCATAACAACATAAGGAACAGATGGTGGCCCAGGGATAAAACATGACACTGCAAGGCTGATCCACGTGGGAAAGTTTTGGGTTCATGAATGCCAGGCACATACGTGTCCATAATCCAGAGCTGACTGGAACTGGGAATGGATCAGGCATCAAGACCCTACTGGGCTGTGTGGATGCTCTCTTTCTTTCTCTTCACATGGAAAAATAAACAAAATAAATTAAATAAATAAATAAATTTAAAGATAAGAAAACACAGTTTCTATGGAAATGTGCATTTTTCATTTTCAGTTCCAAAACTCCAACTTCATTTAGGACACAGTTTTATATTAAAGTACTTAAATTTTGGAAAACATATAGGTAAATGAAACCTTTGAGAATCAAATCATGTACTTGAATTACAACATAAGCAGTTTAAATAAAATTTGTGTTTAACTTGTTTTGGGGGCTAATAACCAGATTTCTAATATAATTCTCTTATCCAATTAAATCTTTAAGTATCTCTAGTTTCCACTGTTAAATTTTCATAATTAACTTGTAGCCAAAAATAAACTCCCTTATACTAATAAAACAAAGTAAACACTGACACTAAGTAGAACCTTGATGCTAAAATATTACATCCTTCCTAGCAATTAGATATGTCATAACCAATTCTTCAATATGTCAAAACAATTCCATTTTTTATCATACTAATACTACACCCTGTAGACAGCAGAAAGTCCATTCATCTGGATGCAAGGCTAAGTTTATTTAACACAGCTATGCTCTCCCACCACATTCTGTCCCAACCCCATAAAAAGTGGCAGCAGGAAGTCCCTAACCTGTGGCACCTCAGCAACTCCTCTGCATCCAGTGGGCTTCCATCACCATCTCCTCAATTAGAAATGAATCTTCAAATTTGGGACTTCAAGAAGGCTTATACCAATTAATCCTTTCCTTTATTCTATGGAGTTCTTTTTATCCTTTAGGAGGCAAATACCTGTTACCAAACAATACTTATTTTACATCTTCCCTGTTCTATTTTGTTTTTGTTTTTATCCAAGTCCTGACTGGACCTGAATGGATACAACTTCCTTAAAAGTTACTTTCGTATTCTAAAAAATATTAATATGTAATCTTATATTTTTCTATGAGAATAAACTTCAAAAACAATTAGGAAGGAGAAAGTTAACCACATTTGCTAAGGTATATAATAAAACAACCATCCACTGAGCACTTATTAAAAGCATATAAGGCACTGGAAATTTCATTAAGACCTGGTTGATTAAATCATTTGCTACTGGTGGCTGAACTTGAATCTGCTTTCCCTCTCTCCTCCCTGAAGGCTGGGATGGTGCTGAAAATGAACAATCCAACTCTCTAATAGTGGGTAGTTTTTTTTTTTATACTGGGAATTGCCCCTATGTAGAAGCTATCCAGCCTCCTCTCCTTTAGTTACCTCCCCTGAGTCATCTCATTACCATACCAAAAAAAAAAAGTAAATTCCAAAGGTTTTAGGAGTTTTGCCACATGAGGAAAAATGACAAAATATTTATTATACCACAGTCTGTCACACAAAGCTACTCATAAAGAACAGCAGGCACCAACACTTTTGTCTCTTTGTCCTTGCTCACAGGCTCTTTGCCTGGAACAATACCTTGGATGTGCTTATGTGCCTTCCACAGTGCTTTCTTTTGCCTTTACCTCACTACAAGATCTTTAGGATTGCCAAATCCTTTCCTTAGTCCTACTGAGGCAGGAAGAAAGCTAGAAAGGGGGCTGCAGCATTTGCCTCTGTGGCTAGACAGAAAAACCTATCAGGGCAGAAAAGACAGACAGATTTTTAGTGGGGGAAGTCTATCTGGGTAAGCCACAGTTGATACAGCCACTGAGAGGATCTGTGACCCCGTCACATTTGATATACCCCATGGAGTGAATTGGTGGGCCCGACCACATGTGTTATAGCCCATGTGATGAGAACAATGATCAAGGGACATGACCTCGATTAAAAACATATAAACCTCACAGAACATAACTACTAAACACTCGAGCCACTCTTTCTCTCTTATGCTCAGCCCACTCCTACCTCTCGGGAGCATACTTTCACTTTTACTTAATAAACTTTCATTTCACTATTGGTATGTTTCGTTCAGTTCTTTGTCTTAAGCACCAAGAACCTGAACATCGCAGAAGCCATCCTCCACTACTTACAGGTTATTTCATTTAATTTCTAACATCATGTATATATTTCTGACTTGCACAACTACCAAACTATAGATATCTCCAATTTGGAATGAGTCGACCTACTGTTTTTTGACATTAGGATGCTGTGAAAGAAATATGCATCCAATAGTAACTATACTTCAAATTTTAAATTTTCATCTATTCCCAGGGTAGTAATATACTCTACCATACTCTTATGTGATGCTGGACAGCAACAGCAAGCTGCAGCTTACAAACACTTGATTGGAAGGACAAACAATCAATACTCTCAGTTATTGTAAGTGTTATTTTTCTTTATTCATGGTAGGGCATGTGCAAGTGAGAGAATGAGAGAGAGAGAGATGAGCACCCTCCACAAGGTCTGGTCATGCCACGATCCCCTTCTTCTAGTCCCCTAGCCTGTTGGATGCTGGGCACATACACATGTGTCTCTCAAGGTGACTAAGCTGTAGATGTACACTGCAGTTACCATGTGGGATCTGGCTTTGCCTGCCAATGCTGTGCCACAGAGTTGGCCCCACGTTTGACTTAGTATATCTTCAACTTACATCATAGATCAAGACGTAACCCCATTGGAAGTCAAGGAGTTTCTGTATAAGCTTTTCACATATTACTTTCTCAATCTGCTTAAAACTAAGAAAGAATAAATGAATGAATGGACATGAGAGTGAGTGAATATCTAAGCAGAAGTACACAACAGGCAATTGAAAGCCTGAAACTAGAGTTTATATAAAGTTATAACATTAAAATTATTTTGAATATACCAACTACCTAGTAAAAAACACATTATGACTTGGAGAACACATAGTTTCTCAAAGAGAATGGTTGCAAAGAAGATTTCAAATAAATCAAGGAATATATGCATATATACATATATTTGTAAATTCTCACAATTAAGAAGTAGCAGGATCGTTCCATGCCTTCTTGGTTAAGAAAGCCAGCTCTCATATGGCCAACTGCGCAGTTTGAATACCAGCCGCAGCAGCTGGAAAAACACAGCAGGCATGTGTGCATGTATGCCCAAAATTCCAACACAATGCAGAAATGGAGAAGAAGGGACTGCAGCATGACCACACCCCACTGGGAGTGGATTTTTCCTTTTCCCTCTCTCTCTCAGGCAAATGTACAAGCCTTCTGGCAAATTAAAAAAAAAAAAAAAAAAAAAAACGCTTTGGAAAAAAAAAAAAAAAAAAAAAAAAAAAAAAACCAGCCAAAACACAGTACAATACCATAATAGCCACCAAATTTTACCATGTTCTATAGACCATATGTAAATAGTTTAACTGTATGTACTTAAAGTTCAAACATCAAAAGTTAACAAGAACACATTCTTGCCCAACAGCTAGGCCTACTTATTCCTGCTTTCTTACTTGATAACTCTCAATTGCTTTATATTTGTAATAGCTTTCAAATTCTAAAAATTTTAGAACACCTAAAAAGATTTAAAACCTTCCCCACAACTAAGTATAATAATCCCATGGGGGGACCAGCAGATGGCCTAATGGTTACATTGCTGGACTCCCACATAGTCAACCCCTATTTGAGTCTCAGACCCAGTAGCTTAAAACTCATGCCAGGCATGTGTGTGTGTGTCCAAAATCCTGAGAGAAAAATGGAGAGAAGGGATTGTGGCAGGGCCATTCCCCCCAGCTGATTTCTCGCTTTCTGTTGCTGTCTCTGTCTCTCCAGCAAGTGAATGCGCCCTATAACAAAAATCTCAAAAATTAAAAAAAAAAAACAAAAAATGTAAACCATGGGAAGTGGCAATAATGACAATACAACTCTCACTCCTGCATAATAATCCTGTCCCATTCTGTCAGCAAAAGCAGCTATCACACTGCACAGCAGTACCTCACTCTCCAAATGCACAGGCATTCAGATACATTCTTCACCAGGCAAAATACTCAAGTTCAAATAAATATTTATTTGATACAAACTTAAAGTAAGCTATAATTGGGCCAGCAGGTGACAGGGTGGTTAAGGTGCTGGATCCCACATGGCTAACTTCTCTGTTTAAGTCCCAGACCTGGTGACTTGAAAATAATGCCGGGCATGTGTGCATGCATGTCCAAAATCTCAAGAAAAGAATGGAGAAGAGACTGAGATATAGTCATACCCCTGGGGGGTGATTTCTCATTTTTTCTCTCTTTCTCTCTCTCTCTCTCTCTGTCTCTGTCTCTTTCTAGTAAGCACATGTACCCTATGGCAAATAGCTTTGAAAGAAAAAAAAAAGTAAACTCAATTATTACTTCTTATTCACAGCAAGTACACTCTATACTAAATCATACAACCCGTTCTGTTCATCATTCTACTTTAAAGCCACTACAATAAATACAATATGTTACTAAGCTACATCAAAAAAAAAAAAAAGAAAGAAAGAAAAGAAATTATCTATACTATAAATTATGATCAAACCTTGGGGGACACAACTGTGAAGTTAGACAACAAAAAATAAGAACCCCACTCTAAAATAATAGATAACAACTGAGTACCAAGTCACAGATGTAGTATGGGTTATAATAGCAAAAATCTTTATTCCTAAAAGTTTAATAACGTATTACAAAATATCTTGAAACACATATATTAACTTCCTTAGTTGCAGTTACAAGTGCCAAGTTAGTTTCTGCAAAACGCTACCATCTGTCAAATTAAGATAATCTCATTATTCTGAATTTTTCTAGTTTTGTGGTTGTGGTTACATCTAAGTTACTGATTAGTTTTTGGGTTTAGTGCATAATAACTATGCCAGAGAACATAATAAATTTATGCCTAAGCAAGTTTCAGTACAACTATAATAAAAATACCTTAATTTGAGATGAAAATAAAAATCCCTGAGACCTGTTTCCCTTTGAAATAGTCAGTCACAACTCAGAGGCAAAGAAAAAAAAAAAAAAAAACACAACTGTAATCTCTGGTGGAATATTTATGAAGATTAGAAAAGCATGTTCAGTAAAGTTGCTGGTCCTTTGGGAGGAAAACTGAATATGGATACCTATTCAAACAACATGCAAAATAAAATTCATGTAGCATGAGACCTAAATGCCAAACACAAAACAAGAAAAAGGTTACAGGATAATGAAAATATCTTTATGAAATAGGGTAAGAGAGATCAAATAACAAAGAAAACTACACATGACTAAACTAATACTCAGAACTTTTATTCATAAAGACACCATAAAGAGAGTAAAAAGGCATCGTGAAAATAGGAAAAGATGTTTATAAAATATATAAATGGAAAAACAAAAGTAGTATCTAGACTATAAAGACCATCTTCAAAATAGAAAGAAAAAAAGTAAACAATCCAAAAAAAATAATAAAGTAAACAATCCAAAAGAAAAAAAAAATAAGAGAAACAAATGTGAATTTCACAGAAAAGAATCGCAATTATCCAATATATTAAATAATAATATATCAATAAAAAGACTAAGTTGTAGCATATTCAGAAATAACACAAAAGAAATGCTTCCTGCTCCACTCCCCAAAGGTTCACTGGAATGTGTTGATAATACACAAATTAATAATAGAAGAAAGAGGCAAACAAATTTATTTAATGCCCACATGTGTATATATGGGGACCACATAAACATGAGTTCAGAGAGAGGCTAGATGGTTATGGTTTTAAGAACCTCTTGGGGCCAGCAGGCGGAGTGGTGGTCAAGGGTTCTGCATTCCCACATGGCTGACCACGGTTTGAGTCTCAGACCTGGCAGCTAGCTAGCACTCGCTCATTCTCCCTCTCTCTCTCTCTTCCTGGTCACATTAAAATAAATAAGTAAATAAAGTTAACATAATTCTTTAAAAAAATAATAAAAAATTAAAAAAACAACCTCTTCACAGAGGCAAGGGAGAATGAATGAATAGGTCCAATATTCATAATAGTAAATTATTCTCTTAGGGAACTGGATGGAACTACCAAGTTACAGGAAGGTAAGGGGCAGAACTACTCAGGAAGAAACCAACTGACTAAATAATCTCTTGGAGCTGCACTCAGAAGAATAGATGAAAAGTCTTTCTGGGCCTGGTGACGACTTTGAGTTTCCTCCAGTGGTTAATCTTTCCTGGTTATTTAATGAGCTTCCAGGAGGGAGGATTAAGAAAACTGCATTTATTTTAGAAAGAAGTTTCTTCAGGTAGATAAGTAAAATCATGCATGCTTGGGGAGGGGGAAAAGGGGAAGAACAAGATAAGGTTAGAGGGGCCTTGACTCTGAGGCAACTTCTAAGCTCTCAGAATACTGTT
>NW_006207036.1:1788365-1803401 GCF_000334495.1 Tupaia belangeri chinensis
AGGGAGGAAGAGAAAAAGCAAGCCACCAGGTCCGAGACTTGAACGGTGGTCAGCCATGTGGGAGTCCAGCGCCTTTAACCACCACACCACTTGCCGGCCCCTAGCTTACCATTTTCTGAGCCCAAACACGTTAAGAACAAAAGAACTACCATACAAAATATTAGCAATCTAGGAATAGAAGGAAACTTTCTCAACCTTATTAAAGGTATCTACAAAGAGAAGTACAGCTAAGGGACCAGCAGTTATCGTACTGGCTATCTCACTGAACTCCCATGTAGTCGACCACAGTTCAGGTCCCGGACCCAGTGGCTTAAACTCACGCTGGGCGCATGTGCGTGCATGTCAAAGATCCCGAGAGGAGAATGGAAGAGAAGGGATTGCGGTGTGGCAATCCCTCCCCCCCCGGGGGGGGGGGATTTTTTAGCGCTTTCTATCTCTCTGTCTCTCTCTGTCTCTCGGGCCAACACACATGCTCTATAGCAAAAACCTCTCCCCCCCCAAAAAAAAGTACAGCTAAGATCACAATTAACAGTAAAAACTGAATGCTTTCCATATAAAATCAGAACGAAGCAAGGATGTCTGTTATCCCTTCTATTCACGATTTTACAGATCCCAGAAAGTGCAATAAAAGAGACAAATGCAGAGAGCAAGCAGGTGACATACGGGTTAAGGTGTTGGACTCCAGGCTGACTGCAATTGGATTCCTGGACCCAGCGGCTTGAAACTCATGCAGGATGAGTGTGTATGTGCCCGGAGTCCCAAGAGGAGAATGAGGGAAAGGGACTGCAGCATAGTCATCGCCCTGGGTTGTGATTCCTCGTTTTCTCTCTCTCTCTGTCTCTCTGTCAAGCACACATCTCAAAAAAAAAAAAAATTAAAAAGGCATGAAGCTTGTAAACAGAATCATAAAACTATTAGAACTAGTGAGCCAGCCTATGTCGACTAGTGGTTCAGGTAGCTGGATTCCACAAGGCCAATCATGGGATTTGAGTACCAGACCCTACAGCCTGAAATTTTAGGCTGGGTACGTGTGCATGCATACCCAACATACTAAAAGGAGAGGAAATTAAGGAGAATGGATTGTAGTCTGATCATCTCCCACAGGGGATGCTTTCTCATTTTCCCTTCTCCCTCTCCCTCCCTCCCAAACTCCCTCCCTCCCTCTCTCTCTCTCATGAGTGCATGCATCCTCTGGAAAAATTAAAATAAACATAAATAAAACTATGAACTAATATGGTAATACGGTAATTTATTTATAAGGTCATAAGACACAAATTTGCTATACAAAAAAATAGCTATATTATCTATACTGGAAAAGAACAATTAGAATACAAAACTAAGCAAAAAAAAAAAAACATTAGCACTAGTATCGAAAAAAAATTAACAAAGGATATAAAAAGAGTTATAACCGATACATTGAAAAATTAAAGAAAATCTGGGAGCAGCAGTTGCTGTAATGGCTGTGTCACTGTACTCTCATGTAGCTGACCACAGTTCAAGCGCCTGCCCTGGTGACTTAAACTTGCACCAGGCGTGTGTGCGTGCCTGGTGACTTAAACTTGCACCAGGCGTGTGTGCGTGGGTCCCCAAGATCCCAAGAGGAGAATGGAGAAGAAGGGATTACAGTGTGGCCATCCCCCTGGGGGGTGATTTCTCGCTTTCTGTCTCTGTCTCTCTGTGTCTTTCTGGCGAGCGCATGTGCCCTATAGCAAAAACCTCTCAAAAAAAAAAAAAATACTACAATAGTGTTGAGATGACCATCACTCAGAATTGATCTGGACATTTGATACAATCCCATTCAAAACTCCCAGCAGGCTCTTTGTCTAGCCAAACAAAGTATTTTAGAATTTTATGAAAATACAAAAAGAGATATAAAATAACCAAAACTATTTTTAAAAAAGAACAAAGTTAAAGAACATAAATTCTCTGATTTCAAGACATATTTCAAAGCCACAATAATCAAGACAATACGGTATGGTACAGGGTAGAATAGAATAGGGTTTAAAAACCAAACCAAACATACATGAGCAGTTACATTTCTATAATGATATCAACATAATTCAATGATAAGGAATAGTCTTTTCAAAAGAAGGTGCTGGAAGAACTAGATACCCAAATGAAATAAATGAAGCTTGACTCTTACATTTCAGAACGCACACAAAAATTTATTCCAAATGTATCACAGAACTAAACGTAAAAGCTAACAAGACAAAACTTTCACAAGAAAGCATGGGGGGAAAATGTTTGCAAAATAAGGATCCAAAAAAATTAGATTAAAGCACTAACCATAGAAGAAAAAGAAATAGCAAATAAAACTTCATCAATATCAAAGTAGTTCAACTATAGACAGGTAATAAAATGAAAAGTCACATATTGGGAGAAAATATTCGTAAATTACAAATATTTAACAAAATACATTCAGAATATATAAGGAATTCCTACAGGTCAATTAAGAAATTGGCAAATGATTTGATGCCACCCATCATGGACAGAAACTGTCAGTTCTACTACTTCTGTCCAGCCTGAAGTCTTGCCCCTCTGGGGAGGAAGCCCAGAAGTCAGTTCTAGGAGCCTGCACAGTGCTACCAGAAGAGCGTGAGAGTGTCCAATGACCCCAGATGGCCTGCATAAAGCTGTTGCTTCTTTCCAAGGCTTGGGCCTTTCACACCTGAGGCAAAGGGCAGTTCCTAGCTTCCTTTCCTACCTCTTCCTCAGTACTGCCCTACTCCAAAGCTTATTTCCAAGGCCTCAAGGAGTACTTCAGGGCCTTCTTGCTGAGACACCAAGAAGAGGCTCAGAAGCCTCAGAGGACACAATAACTTCTGATCACAAGCCTAAACTTGCTTTTGCAGCTTCATCCCAAAGAAATTAGACAAGTGGCTTTGGATGTATTCTGGCATGGACTAACACATTAACTACTGCATATGTGACTGTACAGTTGGTATTACCATAGCAACAGGTCCTGGCCACTGATGGTACATTATTCCTCGGTCCCCCTCTTCACAGCCCACTGTGCCATAGCCATCTTGCTTTAGACAGGACCAAGCTTTCAGTTCTGCAGTCAATTCTGTCCTGATGGCCTACTGCTCCTTACCACCCCAGCCACTTCCGGACGGAACAGCAACAACAAAAGGCCAACAGATATACTGATTTTCCCCAGTTAAAATCAGAGTCCTCTTCTCCCTTGCCCTCAGATGAATCAAAAATTGTGAGAAAGGTCTCTTTCTGTCTAGTTTTCTTACCTCTCCACAGTTTATGTCATCCCTGCCACTGGTCTTCCAAGTTCTTTCCAAAGTTCCAAACGAACTAAAATATAAAAGTATTTTTGTATGTGTAACAAAATAGGCATCATATAGACTCCTTGTGTATGTGTACAATTATTACAGGGATAAATTTATTGTTTTGCTTGAGGCATGACAAAGAAAAAGGTTCCAATGGGGCTACCAGGTGGCACAGTGGTTAAGGTGCTTGTCTCCCACATGGCCAACCACAGTTCAAGTCCCAGACCTGGCAGGTTGTTTTCTCATTTTCCCCCTCTGTCTCTCTCTGGTAAATAAAAATAATAATGATGATATGTAAAATTAAATCATTTTAAAATAAAATTGATAAGGGTTCCCATTCTTCAGTAATTAACCTTTTTGATATATGTTAGCTTAAAAACCATAAAATGAAGGCAAAATTATGCATTTCATTTTGTTTTATGAACACATCAGCACTTATTCCTGAAGTGTTTTACCTTCAGTAACTTTTTTGTCACTTTCAGACTTGGTAGCTATTGTTATTGCTGATCTTTAAGAGTGTAAAATTAGATAATGAGAATATTTAAAAATCATCCCAAAAGTGGCCAATAAACACAGGAAAAGAGAGCCAAAACCACTTGATCACTGGAGCAACAAAAGTGACTACCGCAACAAAGTATCACTATGTATTTATAAAGTAACTGAAACATAAAAATCCACAACCTTAAGTGTTGACAGAAATGTATACCAACTAGAACTTTCATAACCTGCTGATGGGTATGTACAATGACACAACCACTTTAGGTAATAACTTACCAATATTTTAAAACAATTCTAGGTAGCTACCCCAAGAGAAATGCAAATATATCTACACAAAGATCTGCTTACTATAGTGCATATGGTAACATTAGATTCCAAAAATAGAAATAATTCAAAACTCCATCAACAGGTACATGTATACAAAATATGGAAATACTCATAATCAAATATTACTCAGCAATGGGGCCAGCAGGTGGCATAATGGTTATGGCACTGGACTCTGACAAGGCCGACCACAGTTTGAGTCTTGGACCTGGCAGCTTAAAACTCATACCAGACATGTGTGCCTGCATGCCCAAAATCCCAGCAGAAGAATGGAGGGGGAGGGACTGTGACATGGCCATCACTCCCTCAACCTGGGGGTGATTTCTCACTTCCCCCCCCATTGTCTCTCTCCAGTGAGCATACGCATCCTATAGCCAAATCCTCTATTTTTAAAAAAAGGGTATTACAGAAAAAATTACACATGGAATTTAAAAGTTTTGCACCAGAATAAATTTGTATTAAAATTCTATTATTTCATGAGCTGTCTGAAGTCCCCTACTATATGTTCAAATTCATCTAATTATACATTTTAATTTTTATTTTCTTTTTAATGCCAGGGACACATGTGCACCCAAGAAAGAAGAGAGAGAAAGAGAATGAAAGAGCAAAAGCACCCACAATAGGGCCTTATCATACTGCAGTCCCTTTTTCTCCAACTCTCCATCCTATCAGGATCCTGGGCACATGCTCCCTGCATGAAGCTGATGGGACTGGGAGTAGAACCCCTGTCAAACATGTGGGCTCTGGGGACCAGCAGTTGGCATAATAGTCATGTTACTGGACCACCATGTAGTTGACTGCGGTTCAAGTCCTGGACCTAGTGGCCTAAAACACACTGGGCACATATATGCACGTCCATAATCTCGAGAGGAGAATGGAGAAGGCAATGTAACATGACCAACCGCCCCCCACAACCGGGGGTGGTTTTTCACTTTCTCTCACTCTCTGTTTTTCTGGCAAGTATACATGCCCTACAGCAAAAATCTCTCTTAAGAAAAAGAAAGTGTGGACTCTGGTCTCCTCTACACATCATCTAAGTACTGCACTATGGGGCTAGCCCTAATTATATACTTTAATTGTTTTTTTTTTTTGGTAAGTTAAGGTATAGTAACACTGATTTTCTTTAAAGAATTTTTCACTTACTGTTTTTGTTATTTTTTAATTTTTTAATTTGCTATAGGGCACAAGTGCTCACCAGAGAGACAGAGGAAAGTGAGAAAGTAAGCCACCAGGTCCAGGGCTTGCACCATAGTAACCAATGTGAGAGTCCAGCGACTTAACCACCACACCACCCGCTAGTCCCAGTAACATTGACTTTTTTAAAAATTAAGATATCAGCTAGTGGAAGAGGGAAAGTATGGGTGAAGAACAAAGGAAACTTTCAGGACATTAAGATATTCTACTTCAGGGAACCAGCAGTTAGCGTAATGGCTATGTCGCTGGACTCCCACGTAGTCGACCGCGGTTCACAGTGACAATACGATCACCCCAGAAGCACGCACAACTGAAAGGTCTCTTGAGAAATGTCCATACAGACCCACACACACAAAATAGGAGGGCTACAACTTTCTCATATCCAAGAACTTCCCAACTCCTTCACACACTGATTTAATAAATAAAAAGACTAAGTTTGCCCCATTGAAGTAAGAGGGGCAAGAATCGCACCTATGCACATAGATTCTGGCCAAGAAGGCCTGACGGAGGAAAATTACTCCTCTACAAAAATGAAGCACATCAGTGTACAATTGAAAAGAAACTCCTGAAACATAAGAAATGGTATGTTCGGGACCAACAGTTAACATAATGGCTATGTCGCTGGACTCCCACATAGGCGACCGCGGTTCAAGTCCCAGACCCAGTGGCTTAAACTCACACTGGGCGTGTGTGCATGCATGTCCAAGATCCCGAGAGGAGAATAGAGGAGAAGGGATTGTGGCGTGGCCATCCCCCCTGGAGGGTGCAAAGCAAAAAACCCCCAAAAAAAAAAAAAAAAAAAACTACAATAGTGTTGAGATGACCATCACTCAGAATTGATCTGGACATTTGATACAATCCCATTCAAAACTCCCAGCAGGCTCTTTGTCTAGCCAAACAAAGTATTTTAGAATTTTATGAAAATACAAAAAGAGATATAAAATAACCAAAACTATTTTTAAAAAAGAACAAAGTTAAAGAACATAAATTCTCTGATTTCAAGACATATTTCAAAGCCACAATAATCAAGACAATACGGTATGGTACAGGGTAGAATAGAATAGGGTTTAAAAACCAAACCAAACATACATGAGCAGTTACATTTCTATAATGATATCAACATAATTCAATGATAAGGAATAGTCTTTTCAAAAGAAGGTGCTGGAAGAACTAGATACCCAAATGAAATAAATGAAGCTTGACTCTTACATTTCAGAACACACACAAAAATTTATTCCAAATATATCACAGAACTAAACGTAAAAGCTAACAAGACAAAACTTTCACAAGAAAGCATGGGGGGAAAATGTTTGCAAAATAAGGATCCAAAAAAATTAGATTAAAGCACTAACCATAGAAGAAAAAGAAATAGCAAATAAAACTTCATCAATATCAAAGTAGTTCAACTATAGACAGGTAATAAAATGAAAAGTCACATATTGGGAGAAAATATTCGTAAATTACAAATATTTAACAAAATACATTCAGAATATATAAGGAATTCCTACAGGTCAATTAAGAAATTGGCAAATGATTTGATGCCACCCATCATGGACAGAAACTGTCAGTTCTACTACTTCTGTCCAGCCTGAAGTCTTGCCCCACTGGGGAGGAAGCCCAGAAGTCAGTTCTAGGAGCCTGCACAGTGCTACCAGAAGAGCGTGAGAGTGTCCAATGACCCCAGATGGCCTGCATAAAGCTGTTGCTTCTTTCCAAGGCTTGGGCCTTTCACACCTGAGGCAAAGGGCAGTTCCTAGCTTCCTTTCCTACCTATTCCTCAGTACTGCCCTACTCCAAAGCTTATTTCCAAGGCCTCAAGGAGTACTTCAGGGCCTTCTTGCTGAGACACCAAGAAGAGGCTCAGAAGCCTCAGAGGACACAATAACTTCTGATCACAAGCCTAAACTTGCTTTTGCAGCTTCATCCCAAAGAAATTAGACAAGTGGCTTTGGATGTATTCTGGCATGGACTAACACATTAACTACTGCATATGTGACTGTACAGTTGGTATTACCATAGCAACAGGTCCTGGCCACTGATGGTACATTATTCCTCGGTCCCCCTCTTCACGGCCCACTGTGCCATAGCCATCTTGCTTTAGACAGGACCAAGCTTTCAGTTCTGCAGTCAATTCTGTCCTGATGGCCTACTGCTCCTTACCACCCCAGCCACTTCCAGACAGAACAGCAACAACAAAAGGCCAACAAATATACTGATTTTCCCCAGTTAAAATCAGAGTCCTCTTCTCCCTTGCCCTCAGATGAATCAAAAATTGTGAGAAAGGTCTCTTTCTGTCTAGTTTTCTTACCTCTCCACAGTTTATGTCATCCCTGCCACTGGTCTTCCAAGTTCTTTCCAAAGTTCCAAACGAACTAAAATATAAAAGTATTTTTGTATGTGTAACAAAATAGGCATCATATAGACTCCTTGTGTATGTGTACAATTATTACAGGGATAAATTTATTGTTTTGCTTGAGGCATGACAAAGAAAAAGGTTCCAATGGGGCTACCAGGTGGCACAGTGGTTAAGGTGCTTGTCTCCCACATGGCCAACCACAGTTCAAGTCCCAGACCTGGCAGGTTGTTTTCTCATTTTCCCCCTCTGTCTCTCTCTGGTAAATAAAAATAATAATGATGATATGTAAAATTAAATCATTTTAAAATAAAATTGATAAGGGTTCCCATTCTTCAGTAATTAACCTTTTTGATATATGTTAGCTTAAAAACCATAAAATGAAGGCAAAATTATGCATTTCATTTTGTTTTATGAACACATCAGCACTTATTCCTGAAGTGTTTTACCTTCAGTAACTTTTTTGTCACTTTCAGACTTGGTAGCTATTGTTATTGCTGATCTTTAAGAGTGTAAAATTAGATAATGAGAATATTTAAAAATCATCCCAAAAGTGGCCAATAAACACAGGAAAAGAGAGCCAAAACCACTTGATCACTGGAGCAACAAAAGTGACTACCGCAACAAAGTATCACTATGTATTTATAAAGTAACTGAAACATAAAAATCCACAACCTTAAGTGTTGACAGAAATGTATACCAACTAGAACTTTCATAACCTGCTGATGGGTATGTACAATGACACAACCACTTTAGGTAATAACTTACCAATATTTTAAAACAATTCTAGGTAGCTACCCCAAGAGAAATGCAAATATATCTACACAAAGATCTGCTTACTATAGTGCATATGGTAACATTAGATTCCAAAAATAGAAATAATTCAAAACTCCATCAACAGGTACATGTATACAAAATATGGAAATACTCATAATCAAATATTACTCAGCAATGGGGCCAGCAGGTAGCATAATGGTTATGGCACTGGACTCTGACAAGGCCGACCACAGTTTGAGTCTTGGACCTGGCAGCTTAAAACTCATACCAGACATGTGTGCCTGCATGCCCAAAATCCCAGCAGAAGAATGGAGGGGGAGGGACTGTGACATGGCCATCACTCCCTCAACCTGGGGGTGATTTCTCACTTCCCCCCCCATTGTCTCTCTCCAGTGAGCATACGCATCCTATAGCCAAATCCTCTATTTTTAAAAAAAGGGTATTACAGAAAAAATTACACATGGAATTTAAAAGTTTTGCACCAGAATAAATTTGTATTAAAATTCTATTATTTCATGAGCTGTCTGAAGTCCCCTACTATATGTTCAAATTCATCTAATTATACATTTTAATTTTTATTTTCTTTTTAATGCCAGGGACACATGTGCACCCAAGAAAGAAGAGAGAGAAAGAGAATGAAAGAGCAAAAGCACCCACAATAGGGCCTTATCATACTGCAGTCCCTTTTTCTCCAACTCTCCATCCTATCAGGATCCTGGGCACATGCTCCCTGCATGAGGCTGATGGGACTGGGAGTAGAACCCCTGTCAAACATGTGGGCTCTGGGGACCAGCAGTTGGCATAATAGTCATGTTACTGGACCACCATGTAGTTGACTGCGGTTCAAGTCCTGGACCTAGTGGCCTAAAACACACTGGGCACATATATGCACGTCCATAATCTCGAGAGGAGAATGGAGAAGGCAATGTAACATGACCAACCGCCCCCCACAACCGGGGGTGGTTTTTCACTTTCTCTCACTCTCTGTTTTTCTGGCAAGTATACATGCCCTACAGCAAAAATCTCTCTTAAGAAAAAGAAAGTGTGGACTCTGGTCTCCTCTACACATCATCTAAGTACTGCACTATGGGGCTAGCCCTAATTATATACTTTAATTGTTTTTTTTTTTTGGTAAGTTAAGGTATAGTAACACTGATTTTCTTTAAAGAATTTTTCACTTACTGTTTTTGTTATTTTTTAATTTTTTAATTTGCTATAGGGCACAAGTGCTCACCAGAGAGACAGAGGAAAGTGAGAAAGTAAGCCACCAGGTCCAGGGCTTGCACCATAGTAACCAATGTGAGAGTCCAGCGACTTAACCACCACACCACCCGCTAGTCCCAGTAACATTGACTTTTTTAAAAATTAAGATATCAGCTAGTGGCAGAGGGAAAGTATGGGTGAAGAACAAAGGAAACTTTCAGGACATTAAGATATTCTACTTCACATCGAGGATACAAATGATAATAACCTTGTCATATTTCTTAAGTTGTATATAAGTTTTCATGTGCTATGTTTTGCCAAAAATTTTTTTTCAAAAATTATTTATATATGAACACACACACACACACACACAAAATAGGAGGGCTACAACTTTCTCATATCCAAGAACTTCCCAACTCCTTCACACACTGATTTAATAAATAAAAAGACTAAGTTTGCCCCATTGAAGTAAGAGGGGCAAGAATCGCACCTATGCACATAGATTCTGGCCAAGAAGGCCTGACGGAGGAAAATTACTCCTCTACAAAAATGAAGCACATCAGTGTACAATTGAAAAGAAACTCCTGAAACATAAGAAATGGTATGTTCGGGACCAATAGTTAACATAATGGCTATGTCGCTGGACTCCCACATAGGCGACCGCGGTTCAAGTCCCAGACCCAGTGGCTTAAACTCACACTGGGCGTGTGTGCATGCATGTCCAAGATCCCGAGAGGAGAATAGAGGAGAAGGGATTGTGGCGTGGCCATCCCCCCTGGAGGGTGATTTCTCGCTTTTTGTCTCTTTGTCTCTCTCCTCTCTCTGTCTAGTAAGCGTACGCGCCCTATAGCAAAAACCTCTTCGAAAAAAAAACAAAAACAAAAAAGAAGAAATGGTATGTTCAAAGACTTTTCCTTTAACAAATGTGTTGTTTTAAGATACTTCAACTCTTAAAGGACTCATACAATTTACACAAGTGGTAAAGGCACTCTCATCTTTAAGAATACCAATTAACTTCCAACAATGTTCCTGCAAACTCTAAGTGCAAAAGAATTATTTGCTACCCTTACCAAGAATGCTACTGCTCAGCCCTTAGAATTTAAACAGCAGATCTGGGATGACAGAACATAAATCTGTACTGTTAGCAAGCATGATGGATAATGAAGAGAGTTCACGAAAACTACACCATAAGAAACTCTGACCTAAACCTACATAAACAAGACTGAAAAAACAAACCCATAGAGCTAGACTTTTAAAATATTCAGCGGCAGGGCTGCCAAGTGGCGTACTGATTAAGGGCGCTGGACTCCCACATGACTGACTGTGGTTCAAGTCCCAGAGGACCTGGTGACTTGCTTTCTCACTTTCTCATTCTCTCCCTCTCTTTCTCTGTCCCTTTCTGGTCAAATAAAAATAAACAAATAAAGTTAAATAAAATAATTCTTTAAAAGAAAAAATATTCAGCAGCTACGAGGATCAAAGACTAAAAATAAAGCAGTTTGACTAAAAGTTTAAAAGGGGATAAAGAGCAGATCTTTGAAAAATTACTTATCACATATATTAATTTTCTTTTTCTTTTCCTTGGGGTGGGGGGAGAGGTTTTTGCTATAGGTTGCATGCTCTCACCAGAAAGACAAAGAGCGATTGAGAGACAGAACGCGAGAAATCATCCCTCAGGGAGGATGGCCACCTGAGAGACAGAACGCGAGAAATCATCCCTCGGGGAGGATGGCCACACCGCAATCCCTTCTCCTCCATTCTTCTCTCGAGCTCCTGGGCACGCATGCACACTCACCCAGTGTGAGTTTAAGCCACCAGGTATGGGACATGAACAGAGGTCAGCTACATGGGAGTTCAGCAACATAGACCATTACGCTAACTGCTGGTCCCCATATATTAATTTTCAAGAAGATTATTCTTTTTTTTTGAGAGGTTTTCGCTATAGGGCGCGTACGCTCGCCAGACAGAGACAGACAGAGTGACAGAAAGCGAGAAATCACCCCCCAGGGGGGATGGTTATGCCACAATCCCTTCTCCTCCATTCTTCTCTCGAGCTCCTGGGCACGCATGCACACTCACCCAGTGTGAGTTTAAGCCACCAGGTATGGGACATGAACAGAGGTCAGCTACATGGGAGTTCAGCAACATAGACCATTACGCTAACTGCTGGTTCCCAAGAAGACTATTCTTAAAAATATCTATATGTTTGCCAAAATAAATACATATTATTTATTAATTTATAAGAGTATTACCACTCTATGTTTACATATGTATTAATATATGTTACTATTTTAATATATTTTAATGTATTTATATAATAAATAATAAATTAATATTTCATGTCGTCTATCTGTTCATATTACATATAACATCCCAAAACAAGTTTTGCAATCCAAATTTGGTCTTTTATACATAATACAAATCAATTATTATATTTTCAGAACTTAAGCAGACCAATGAAGCTGGTCAGTGCCAATTGAAATTCTGTAATATAGAGTAAAAGGGGACCCTGACACTTATAACCAACTGTAGAGCACAACAGGACAGAAAACTGTTTTTGGAGTGGCCCTAGAAAAGAAATGGGAAAAGGCCAATGATTAAAATAAGTGCCTTGCTTGATTTTATGGTACCTAGGACAATAGAGAAATGGCTGAAAACCCAACTATCACCCCATAATCTGCCCATCTCCAGGCACCTGCAGTGCAAACTTTAACAAAGGTCAACCAGGACCCAAAGCACTCTTACATGTAGGCAGCAAAATTTTAAATGCTACAATATCTTTTATTTCTTTAGAAACAGAATTCACTTTATAAGTCTGTACAATTTATTGATGGAATTATTTTTAAAATGTATTAGAAACAAAAGCTGATTTCCCTTTGAAATCAACAATAAAACAACAATTATCATTATCACTTCTAATTAACACTTATAAGAGATGCTAGTGTGTATGAGAGATGCTAGCGAGAAAGGAAAAAAATAAAACTGCATGCATAAATTAGACAATCTAAAAGAAATGGATAAATTCCTAGAAACGTATAACCTATTAGGACTGAGTTATGAAGAAACTGCAAAGCTGAATAGACCAAAAATAAGGAGACTGAATCACTAATTAAAAGGCTCCCATCAAAGGAGCCAGCAGTTAGTGTAATGGCTATGTCGCTGAACTCCCATGTAGTCAATCGCAGTTCGAGTCTCGGATCCGGTGGCTTAAACTCATGCCCAGCGCATGTGCGTGTGTGCCCGAGATCCTGAGAGGAGAGTGGAGGAGAAGGGATTGCGGTGTGGCCATCCCCCCCCCCCCCCCGGGGGGGGGGTGGGTTTCTCACTTTCTATCTCTTTGTCTCTGTCTTTCTGGCGAGTGTCCTATAGCAAAAAACTCTCTGGAAAAAAATAAATAAATAAAAATAAAAAGAGGCTCCCATCAAAGAAAAGCTGAAGACTAGATGGCTTCGTAGCTAAATTCTACTAAACATTTTTGTATAAAGTAAATACCAATCCTTCTCAAACTCTTCTCAAAAACTGAAAAAGAATACTTCTATGGTCATTTTTACAAAGGCAGTATTATCCTAATACCAAAGACCAAAGTCAGACAAAGATATCACAAAAAAAGAAACTAGAGGCAAAACTCACTGATGAACATAGATGCAAAAATCCTCAACAAAATACTAATGAATTCTAGTCAACCATACATTAGATGCATCATTTACAATGATCAAGTGGAATATTTCCCTACGATACAGGGTTGGTTCAACCTACACAAATTAATAAATGTTGTTCACTGGGACCAGCAGTTAGCATAATGGCTATGCCACTGGACTCCCCCGTAGTCACCCACGGTTCAAGTCCCAGACACAGTGGCTTAAAACTCACGCCGGGCGCGTGTGCGTGCGTGCCCAAGATCCCGAGAGGAGAATGGAGGAGAAGGGATTGCGGCATGGCCATCCCCACTGGGGGGTGATTTCTCGCTTTCTCTCTCTCTGTCTCTCTCTGTCTGTCTGTTGAGTGCACGTGCCCAATAGCGAAAACCTCTAAAATAAAAAAAAAAATTAAAATAAATGTTGTTCACCACATTAACAGAATGAAAGACAAAAAAACATATGATCAAAAAAAGATGCAAAAAAAGCATTTGACAAAACTTTGACTTCATGGGACCAGCAGTTAGCGTAATGGCTATGTCGCTGGACTCCCACGTAGTCGACCGCGGTTCGAGTCCCAGACCCGGTGGCTTAAACTCACGCCGGGCGCGTGTGCATGCGTGCCCAAGATCCCGAGAGGAGAATGGAGGAGAAGGGATTGCGGCGTGGCCATCCCCCCTGGGGGGTGACTTCCTGCTTTCTAGCTCTCTGTCTGTCTCTGTCTGTCTGGCGAGCACACGTGCCCTATAGCAAAAAAAAACTCTCCAAAAAAAAAACTTTGACTTCATTTCATGATAAAACTCTCAACAAATTTGATATAGGAGAAATACTTTTCAAAACAACAATAAAGGCTATGTAAGACAAACTTGTGACTAATATCAATATAATACTCAATAGTGAAAACTGAAAGGCTTTTCCTCTACAATGAGAAACAAAACAAGAATGTCTACTCTCACCAATTCTGCTCAACCTAGAACTGGAAGTCAACAACAAAAAAAAAAGGGGGGGGGTATCCAGATAGAAAAGGATGAAGTGGAATTGTCTCTGGTTTTTGACCACATGATTTCAGTAGAAAGCTCTAAAGACCACCAAAAGAAAAAAATAAAAAATAACTGTTACAATAAACACACTAATTAAAGTTAAAGGATATAAATCAGCATTTTTACCCACTAACAATTGGAAAATAAATTAAGAAAACAATCCCTGGACCAGTGGTGGTACCTCAGCAGTATCACAACACTCAGTGATGCTGGGCGCACATGGAGAAGTCACAGATTCACATCCAGAGGTCTCCCCATACAAGCCTAACACATGCCCATGATCTGGGCTGACTGGAACATGGGATAGCTCACAGTGCAAAAAACCTGTTGGGAGAACCCCTCTTCTCCAAAATAATCCCATTTAAGATATCAAAAAGTAAAACACTTAGGGATAAATTTAAACAAGAAAGTCAAAGATCTAAACAACAAAAAGAATAAAACACTCATCAAAGAAAGTGATGATGACACAAATAAATAGAAAGCTATTCCATGTTCACCGATAGTCAGAATTAATCTTGTTAAAATGTCCACATGACACAAAATGGCCTACAGATTAAAAGTAATCCCAATCAAAATTTGAATTTTATTTTTCACAGAAATAGGGATAAAAATCCTAAAATTCATACGAAAACAGAGAAGATACCAAATAACCAAAGCAATCTTGACCAAAGAGAATAAAACTGGAAGTATCACCCCATCTGATTTCAAAATACACCAAGAATTATATTAAT
>NW_006207036.1:1803414-1811002 GCF_000334495.1 Tupaia belangeri chinensis
GTATAGCATTGAGATATATATATATATATATATATATATATATAAAAACTTATCAACTAATGAAACAGAACAGAGAACTCAGAATAAACCCACACATGTACAATCAAGTTTCCAAGAACACACACACACAATGGAGAAAAGAGAATTTTCACTGACTGATGTTAGGAAAACTGAATAATCATATACAAAAAAATTAAAATAGACCTTTAGCTCACTATTTACACAAGAATCAATTCATAATCAATTAAAGACTTAATCTTAAATCCTGAAACTGTGAAACTAACAGAAGGAAAGATAGGGAGAAAATTCTGTTGACACTGGTATAGACAGAGATTTGTGTATACGAAGCCAAAAGCATTGGAAAGCAAAGTAAAAATATACAAATAAATTGCATCAAATTACAAACCTTTCCTGCAACAAAGGAAACAATAAAGATACAATCCATAAATTGGGAAAAAATATTTGCAAATTATACAATGAACACTACAATGGCTATCCAAAATATACAAGGAGCTTAAACTACTCAATAACAAGAAAATAACTCCATTAAAAAATGAGTAAAATACTTGAACAAACATTTCTCAAAAGATATACAAATGGAGGGAACCAGCAGTTAGTGTAATGGCTACGTCGCTGGACTCCCACGTAGTCGACCACGGTTCATGTCCTGGACCTGGTGGCTTAAAACTCACGCCAGGCGCGTGTGCGTGCATGCCCAAGATCCCGAGAGGAGAATGGAGGAGAAGGGATTGCAGCATGACCATCCCTCCTGGGGGGTGATTTCTCTCTTTCTGTCTCTATGTCTCTCTCTGTCTGTCTGGCGAGCGCACACGCCCTATAGCAAAAACCTCTCCAAAAAAAAAAAAAAAAAGATATACAAATGGCCACCAGAAATATTTTTAAATGCTCAACATCTGTAATTGTCAAGAGAAATGCAAATCAAAACCACAATAAAATATGGCCTCACACCTGTTAGACTGGCTATTAGCAGAGAGATTAAAGATATTAATAACAAGAGTTAGTGAGGCTGTGAAGAAAAGGAAATCCTATGTGCTTTTGGTGGTATTGTAATACAGTACAAATATTTTGACAAACAGTGGGGAGGTTCCTCAAAAACTAAAAATAGGCCCAGCTGTGGTGATGCAACAGTTGCAGAATACTCTGCAATGCTGGAAGCCACATGGAAGACAGGAGTTCAGTTCCTAGGTTGACTTGTACACACCAGGCCCCTACTGTTTGGGAAAGGCCTCAGAAAGGATCACAGCATGAGACCCCTCCTGAGGATGCTTTCCTTCTCTCTTGCTTGCTTTCTCTTAAGTCAAGAAGTAAGACAAAAGAAAAGAAAAGAAAAGAGAAGGGAAGGGAAAAAAAAATGAAGGGAGAGAAAATGATGAAAAACAAAATTAAATTACCATATGACCTAGCAATCCTACTATTGGATATAAATTCAAAAGAACTAAAATCAGTATGCCAAAGAGATGCCTGCATTCCCATGTTCATTGCAGCATTATTCACAATAGCCAAGACAAGTAAACAATGTAAGTGTCCATGAAGGAATGAGGATTTTTATAATGTTGTTTATATACACAACGGAATACTATTCGGCCTTAAGAAAACAGAAAACTCTGGCATTTGTGCAAGCAGGGATGAACCTAGAAGACATTATGCTAAGTGAAATAAGCCAGACACAGAGAGATGAATACCATGTCATCTCACTTGTATTCAGAATCTAAAAACGTCAAACTCATAAAAGTAGAGAATAAAATAGTGATTACTAACAGTTGGGGGCTGAAGAGAAGAGGGAAAAAAGGAGATGTTGGTCAACAAGCACAAAGTTACCATGTGATAAGAGGAATAAATTTTGGTGTTCTATTTATAGCTCGGTGACCATATCAATAATGCATTGTATATTCCAAAATAATTAAGAGTATTTTAAATGTCATCAACACAGAAGAATTATAAGTATACGAGGTGACTGATAAGCTAATTAGCCTGATTTGATCATTCTACACAATATACATGTATCAAAACATCACATCATACTATATAAATATATACAATTATTTTTTATTAAAAATAAAACTTAAAAATATAAGAATTTTAAAAATGTTTTAAAAGATTATAGTACTCAAAACTGCCATCTTGAAGTAATGCCACCCACTCGCCCACCATTCCAAAAAGAAACTTTTATATAAAGAAAGAACAAGAAAGTTCTTTTGAATGTTCCCAAAACAAGTCATGACAAATGGTGGAGATGATGGGTGTTTTAATTATCCCAAATGAAGCAGTACATGTTGTACTCTTGTAATGTTAAAATCACATTGTATCCCAACAAATATGTACAACAATTATGTTATTTAAAAATAAAATTAAGTACGAAATAAAATCAGAAGAAAATTCACTGCCCAAAACGCTTTTTATAAAAATTAAATATGATAGGAACTTTCTAAATGTTGAGTTCAAACTATAAATGAGCAAGAACAAACACTAAAATAAGAAACCTAAAAATATCAAAAACAAAATGAGTAAGTTACAAAACAAAGCATAACTGATAAATCATCAAAACTGCATTTTAGAAAGACCAATAAAATAGGTCAATATCTGGTAAATATTACTGAGAACAAAACAAGCATGAATAAGAAAGGGGATATATTTGGCAGACTTCTGGCCTACTGTATCTTTTATAATTATAAAGCATTTTTAAAAATTGACTCACAGAGAAGGGGACCAGCAGTTGGCATAATGGCTATGTCGCTGAACTCCCATGTAGCTGACAGCGGTTCGAGTCCCAGACCCGGTGACTTAAACTCACGCTGGGTGCATGTGCGTGCGTGCCCAAGATCCCTAGAGGAGAATGGAGGAGAAGGGACTGTGGCGTTGCCATCCCCCGGGGGTGATTTCTCGCTTTCTATCTCTCTGTCTTTCTGGCGAGCGAACGTGCCCTATAGCAAAAAATTTGTCCAAAAAAAAAATTTGACTCTCAGAGGTACAATATCTCAAAAACAATAATCAAAATTTGGAAAGCTTTCTAAAATGTGCTCTAAATAAGAAGTGCAACCCTAATATAGTCAATATTTACCAAATCTTCAAAGTAACAAGTCCTTAGAACAATACTAAATTTTTAAATAAAAAATGAGCATATACCACCAATTATGAATGGTTCAACTACTCGTAATAATTCCAAAAGGATTTCCAAGAGGAAAACACAAAAAGCTTCCTAATCATTTTCTGAGCTAACTTATCTTGGTAAGCCCCATGCACACAAGCAAGCCTTATAACCAATCTCATTAAAGAATACACACACACACACACACACACACACACACGCACACACGCTTCCAGTTTTAAATTTAGTCTCTTGAGTGTCCAGCAGATGATGTGATGGTTAAGGTGCTGGACTCCCACATGGCCAACCGCAGTTCAAGGCAGCAACCTGATGGCTTGCTTTCTGGCTTTCTCACTTTCCCTTTCTTCCTCTCTCAGTCTCTCTGGTCTAATTAAAAGATAACAAAAAAAATTTTTCAAAAATAAATAGATAACTCTTTAAAGAAAAGTTTAGTCTTTTGAATTGGAAAATATACTAAAGAATAAGGCATTATTATAACCAAATGAAGTTTTTTTTACCAGAAATTGAAGAACAGTGGAAGCAATACAGCATGATAGTAAAAGAGCAGGGGCCTGTGAGACAATGACGCAGAATTTAAATCCCACCTTCAACATTTACCAGCAGTGAAAGGTCACTTTAGTCTATACCCTCATCTACAACAAGAAAAGACAAATGGTGCTTATTTCAAAAGAGGTTTAGAAAAATTAAATGAGAAAAAAATGTATAAGATTAGCAGAATGCCTAACACACACCAATACACAGTATTCATACATGTTGGCAACTAGTTATTGATCTTACAATATTTCCACATATGACATCACTCATTGCAACAACAACAAAAAAGACATCTGATAAAGAGTCAACATCTGAATCTGACTTGGAAACATTTAGAAGACTTAGGAATATAAGAAAATCCATATCATGGTAATACAATACATAACAGACATTAACATTAATCCTACCAGTATTCTGTAACTTTAGCTCAAGCAGTAAAATAAGAAAATGAATGAAGAGATGTAACTTATGACAAGAAAGAGGTCAGAAAGATAATTATAATGTAAACTATAGAGACTATATAGAGACTATTAAAAAATTAATATATTTATTAGAACTGATAAAAAATATACTAAGATGAACACAAATCAAAATTAGGTAAGAAAAGAATAAGCAGCTGGAATGGAGCCCTATCTCTGCCCAAATCAAATTTAAAGTTAAATAACCATGAATTTTAAAGAAGACCCTTCTTATGTAACATTTAAAATAATTTGAGTAATATTAACAATCAAATATTGGATACATGTATATCCTTAGATGATATTTAAATTAGAAATACTACAATTTATAATTAGAAAATGTATCCTAAATCCAGTTTGTATTCTCAAGTTTGTTTTTTTTTAACTTAATTTTGTTAATTTGTGAGCTCCTTCCCACCTGACCCCAATCACTCAGGTAATTAAGTGAAAGTTAATTAACAATTAGATCCCTAAGATTCCTCTGGCCCCATCCTCTATTTTTTTAACCTCCTTACACAGAATAAATCCTTGCTCAGCTTCACTAGAGACTCGGAACTAATCATGTCTAATCATACCAACTTTAAGACTTCAAAAGAATATCCTGAGACATATTTAATAACTTGTCCAAGGTCACAGAACGGCGATTCAGATCTACCCTATATCCTGTCTTTTCATTTCTACTCCCTATTCTCCTAGCCTGAACACTTGGAAGCTTTCATTAGTATTCAATAGTTTTTACATCTGGAGATCTGGTTAGGGAATTAAATACTTGCATCCTATTTAGAAACCACTCATCATTATTTCATTCATCTAATACTTACTGAGTCCTACTATGTGCAGAAAAACTTCTTAAATTCTACCATACCGGTAAAATACCTACCGTAGGCACCTACTATTTTATTCAACTCAGAAGGATGCATTTAATGAAAATAATTTCCAGCTCACTTCAGTCTATAAATCAATTAGGGCTAGAGAAAGAAACCTCCCAATGCTGCCCTAAAGGGTCCTCATTTGAAAGTTGGATCTATGTACCCAAATCCTCAGATCTAAGAATCCTGCATTTAGATAAATATCCAGCACAAAAGCTGAAAGTACTTGACCAAGACCAAAAACACCACAGGACTTAACTCTAGTTAATCTGCTGCTCACTCCATCTCCCCTGTAACACCTAAACCCCAGAAAAGCAGATCTCTGTAGTTTTACTACATCTCATAACTCTCTGGTTCGGCCAAACTTCAGCAATAAAGCAAAGAACATATAAAGGGGAAAAAAAGACCTATGAAAGTTTTGTGCAGTATTTTTTAATAAAAAATTAATTTTACATCCCTCGGGTAGAAAGAAAAATCTTGAAAATACAGGAAACTGTTCCAAACACCGTAATATAGCTATTTGCTTAAAAATCTTCTAAGCACATGTGCACATGCACAATTTAAGGACAACTGAAACGAGCCAAGGTTTTGGCTAGACACTAGACACCCCTCCTTTTACTGACAATCTGTAAAGTTTCTAAGTGAAAACAGAGTTTCACTTTTGTTTCTTCTGAAGTATGAAGCTCACTTCCTCCTTACTAGCTTTAAGTCACTTCCTAATTCCTACTAGTTTGATGGATTTAAAACTCAATTTATTTCAGGTGGGTTTAAATAGCTCTAATATGGGTAATAAAGTAATCATGTATTAATATGGAAACCAACATATTCAAATATTTCCCTAAAACTGATGAAAATATAAATACATTATTGCTCTACTACAAACTCCGCAATATCAGTGAACACATAAAACACGCATATATCATGGAGTCATAATGGTAGTATTTTGGATTAATGACTTACTCCCTTGTTCAGGAAGGGAGCTCATTAAAATAGGAAACTGGACTTGACAGTCACGATCACTTTCAGTAATTTGATAATTGATTCTATCTACAATTTTATGCATAAACCTTTGAATGAAACAACAAAATCTGCTGTTATCTGATTTTAGGCTAAAGAATCAGTTCAATCAAAATCAGAGTGAAAAAAACCTCAAGCTTGCGAACTTCTTGCCATTTTTCAAACTTAAGAGATACAAAGAACATGAGCTACATTCGCCACTCTGAAACAAACAGACTTTATTATTCAACACTGAAGACCATTATAAACAAAATCGTACCAAATACATTAAACATTGCTTAGGTTCATAAGACCAGGAGCTTCTTCCTAAATCTTAGTTCTTTATCACGTACTCAATACCAAAGATTAGTTTAAGGTATTCGAACTAGAGAGGATCAGGAGGTAACAAGTTCAAACTCTCATTATCAAATCCTGAATTATTTCACTGTAAAAATACTGCAGTCTGCAATAATCTAAATTTACCAGTAACATCAACTAACATTCAAGGGTTTGGAAAACAACTTTCCCAAAGTGCCTAAAATAACAATGCACTATCCTTGCTTTCCAGAATCCTGGAGCATTTTCACTTATCTCAAGTAGTACCGTAAAATTCTAAAAATAATCTCATAGCAAACGTTTAGCAAGTTGTAAGTTCAGAGATAGACTTCTATTTCAGGACAGTAGGCCTTATTTTAAAGTCAAGCACAGGTAGGATACAACTCTGCCTAACTACAACAGGGTGGGGCATGCATTGCTCACCCAGCTAAACCACACACAGGTTTGTTTGGTGGTTGCTCACAGGAACTTTAATTACCCTTAAAACTCCAATACGACTAAGGTAGTGTCCCTCTTTTAACAAAAATGCTTTTCACATGGATGAGAAAATAAATTAATCAGTATGGCCCATCTCGCTTCGGGATATGCTGCAAGCCATGATAGTGCACTTAAGATTCTGAAAGCAAATCTAGAATAACAGGACGATCTCTCACTATTCACTTAAACGGTATGAAGCTGCACATTTTTTTTAATTTTGCTCTTGCGTGAATGACCATCTAAACGTGCGACTGATGCATGAGTAAAAGGTGAACGATGGAACAAGGTCAAACTTAGGGGACAAAAGATTCGTGGAATAACAGGGTCAGAAAGGTCTCCTTTCTTAAAGGATGGTTTCTACATCCAGAAGAAAAGAAGAAAAACAGGCCGAAAACGTTAACGAAACCAACCAAACCGTGTACTTCTCCACAGAGAATCCACCTGGCCGATGTACCTGCTTCGCAAGACGGACAACTCAATTTTGGGAGACCTTTTTGCAAAAACAGGCCTGGAATACTATAATACTTTCTTGAAAATAAAATCTGTATTCAGGAATGGTGACAACTGCTGTTTTTTTCTCCTTAAATGGGAGGCGGAGGGGGGAGGAAAGTTTAATTAGGAAGCCACACGGAGCACTGCTGGAATGCGAGGGTCGCTCCCGATACTTGGCACCGTCTGTGACAGACGAAGGGGACGGAAACCCGCCAACTACACCCGGCTTCCCCCGCGCGGCCGGCCCCGGGCGCGACGCCCCAGGCACCCGGGCAGGGCGGTGGGCGGCACGGGAGGAG
>NW_006207036.1:1811910-1830554 GCF_000334495.1 Tupaia belangeri chinensis
CCTGCCCGAGTCCCTGCGGAGCTTGGAGCTCAGGCTGCCGGACAGCCTCTCCCGCGACCAAGGCTTATCAGGTCCCTCGCCGGTCCAACCCCTCCAAGGAAAACATTTCTCTCTCTGCCCTATCGTCCCTAAACCACGCAGGGTCCAGAACTATTTCTTTCTATGTCTGCCGTCACCTTCCTTCGCCTTTCTAGGAATTCCACAAGCTATAAACTTGCCCGAAGGGAAAAGCCTAGTAAGCACAGGATTGTCAGAAGTCCTTATTGCTGGGATATACTTTCCTCCTTAACTAAGCATTAGGTAAATGAAAATTGACGTCTTCCATCTACTTCATTCATTGGAATGTGTGCCAGTCACTGCTAAGCTCTAGAGGAATAGATTTATTTCCCGATGATTGAAAGTAAATGAAATAAAGCCTGTAAAGCAAACATTACAAAATAGCACTGCCTAGAGAATACATAATCCTAATACCCCAGTTGCCAAATTAAGCAAACAATTCACTACCATGTCTGGATTACTTGGCTATATATGGAATAGTAAAAGAAGTCTAAGATCGAGGAAACAATCTCTAGCAGCAAAAAAATCTGGGTCCGAGGTAAGGGTGCAGCGTTGGGAAGAAAAGAAGTCCTCAATGCATGTTGTCATAAATACAGAACACACAAATGCAAACCTGGGTATAGCTTGTAATCTATTAACAAGAAAAGCAAGCCTGACAAATGTAAGTGAACTATTATAAGCTTCTGTTTAATAATCATTGTTCCTAACAACACTTACAACTTTTTAACCGTTGTATGCTTTATAAACTTTGATCTGTACCTAGGATGTCTGCAACTACATTTTGTGAGCTTTCCCTTGGTTCTTCATTTTTTGTTTGCTCATTGGATTTTGACAAGTTTTGTTTTATTGATATTGTACATCTTTGCCAGGTGAATCTGAAAAGTCGTTAAATGGATGGGAATACAGACTTTTAGGACAGTTCTGGTACAGTGCATCATTTTTTTAACTAGAACACTGACACCCAGAAGACTGTAACCTATCAGAGAAAGCATATTAGAGAACATTTTTTCTCATTTATAGACCAACTTCATATTTTGCCTTGTTACAGATCTTTTGTATATTATATATTAAGTTCATATACAATGGTTTAAAAACCGTATTGCCCGATATTGAAGTTTAATTTCAAAAATTCGTACAATGCTCATCTCAATTTTTTTTGTTTTACACACAAAAATAATCTTACTAGTGCTTGATCAGAGCTCTTTATTGGATGTGCATATTTTGCCCATCTTAATTATCTATTTCCAGCTTGCTTTCAATGGTTTCCTACTGAATCAATTTCTTTTTTTCTTTTTTTTTCTTTTTTTAATTTCTGTTATAGGGCAAAAGCGCTTGCCAAAGAGACAGAAAGAGAGAGACAGAGACAGAAAAAAAGTGAAAAATCATCCCCCGGGGGGGGGATGGCCACAGTGCAATCCCTTCTCCACTCTCCTATCAGGATTTTAAGCATGCTCACACACATACCTAGCATGATTTTTCAAGCAAGAAGGTCTGAGACTAGACCCCAGTGCTGCCATGTGTGAAGCAGCACCTTAACCTCCACGCCACCTGCTGGCCCACTCAACTTTATTTTTTTTAATTATTTTAATGTGGTACAAATTGGAGAAGAAAATTTCAGCCTTTTCTTTTTAGAAATCTTACCATTGAAAAGAATAAAAAGAAATTTGAGAAAAATTTGCACATAAAATTCATTGACAAGGCTTCCTAATTTATTTTCAAAATTTGTCTCTATGTCAATTTTGCTTTTCATGACTCAGATTTAATAGTGTCCTTGGAGTTATACATCCCTAGGATGTTACTTAATAACTCCTAAACTGTTGCATTACTCTATATTATTGACAGGTAAAAACACAGTGATAGATCTCAAAGGAAAATGAAAAGTTAGTTTCTGTCCCCAAGTCAGTTTTTCTACTGTGGGTCAAAATAATATACTTTTTTAATTGTCAGAGGGTGAGCGCACTTGCCAAAGAGATCCAGAGAAACAGAGAGAAAGGAAAAAATTACTTCTCAATGGGGCATGGTTATACTACAACCCCTTCTGTTCCATTTCTCCATCCTGTTGGGGTTTGAGGAACCCATGAACCCCCACCAAAGTGTGTTTTTCAAGCTACCAGGACTGGGATTCAAATTATAGACAGCCATTTAAGATCTGGGTCCCTTAACCACTAGGCTATGGGACCAGCCCCAAAATGATATTTAGAACAGTATTCAGTATTATGGTTTGAATTTGAACCAAGGAAATTGGTATTCTTCTATCATGATTATTCATTTCTCTTGGTTTAGAAGAGGCCAGCAGGTGGCATGGTGGTGAGGTGCTGGATTCCCACATGGCCAACTTGTGGTTTGAACCTTGGACTTGGCAGCTTGAAAATCATCCCAGACACATGTGCATACATGCACAAAATTCTGAGAGAGGAGAATGGAGGAGAAGGAATTGCCATATGAACATCCCCCATGGGGACTGATTTCTCACTTCTTACTTTTCCTCACTTTCCCTCCCTGTGTCATGGACTCCATGACAGAAAAAAAAGAAAGAAGAAAGAAAGAAAGAAAGAAAGAAAGAAAGAAAGAAAGAAAGAAAGAAAAGAGAAGAGAGAAAGGAAAATAAAGAAAAGAAAAGAAAAGAAAAGAAAAGAAAAGAAAAGAAAAGAAAAGAAAAATCATTTCTGGATACCTGAAGTCTAGTATTTTGCCAAAACATGTCTGTAAGACATTAATACAAAATATGCTCAATTCTTGTATAAATTCTAACAATAGCCATGTAGTTCTTAGATCTATTTCAGTAAGGATCAGAATCATTTCTCCCTTTATGTGTATTGATATTCTGGGATAATTTTATTTTCACCAATAAGCAAACACTCAAAGAGTAGGTTGTTATGATGTCACAATGATATTACTAAGTGTAGGGTGTTCATAGATTAGAGCCTTAAGAGTACTGCCATTATGTGTGCAACAAAATGATTACTGAATGAAATAGGCAGCTTTGAAGGAGAGAAAACAGGGTTAATTACACTTTTCCAGTGTATGTCCCACACTAACTTCTCATTCCAAGTGGATAACTTTGCAATCTTGGTATCTCAGCCCTCTTGTTCTAAATGAAAAAACATGTCATTAGTAATATCTCCAGCTATCAAGAGTGCCTCACAATCTGAGAGTCTCCAGATGTTGCTTCTTTGATATCATATTAGTTCATTCAGACTGTTGTAGCAAAACACCAAAGACTTTATTAAACAGCAGAGATTTGTTTTCTCACAGTTCTGGAGGATGGAAGTCCACATCAAGGTTTCTTCTACAAACTCTCTCCCGGACTTGCAGATGGGCATCTCCTCACAGTCTCTTTCGATGGTCTTCTCTGGTGTCTCTTCATCTTCTAAGAACATCAATAATATGTAATAATCATGTGAAAGGCTTTGTGTTAGCTTAATCACTGCTTCGAAGACTATGTCAAGGGCTGGCCACATAGCACAGTGGTTAAGTTTTGTGCATAGGAACCGGATCTCACATGGTCAACTTCAGTTAGAATCCCACCTGGTGGCCTGAAAAACATGCCAAATGTGTTTCTGTGCACCCCAAATCCTGACCAGATGGAGAAAAGGACTGTGGCATGACCATGTCCCATTGGGAAAGGCTTGCTCTTTCTCTCTCTTTCTCTGAGTGCACACACTCTGGGAATTAAAAGAAAGAGAGAAAGAGAAAGAGATAAAGAAAGAAAGAAAGAAAGAAAGAAAGAAAGAAAGAAAGAAAGAAAGAAAGAAAGAAAGAAAGAAAGAAAGAAAGAAAGGTGAAGGAAGAAAGAAGAAAGAAGGAAAAGAAATAAAGAATAAAAAAACATTTTGTGACAAAACACATGTTCTTTTTTTAAGAGGTTTATGCCTTAGGGTGCATGAGCTTGCTAGAGAGAGAAAGAGACAGAGACAGTGAGAAGGAAAGTGAGAAATCACCTCCCAGAGGGGATAACCAGGCTGCAATCCCTTTTACATTCTCCTTCTGGGATCTTGGGCATGCACAGATATGCACCCAGTGTGAGTTTCAAGCCACCAGGCCTGGGACTCAAACTGCAGTTGGTCATGTGGGAGACCAACAACGTAATTGCTATGCCATCTGCTGGTCCCAACACACATTCTAATCCATGTTTGGATCTCAACATATAGATTTTAAGGGACACAAATCAGCCCATCACAATCATATTCAGTCTACTTCACTTAATCCTTTGCTTTATAATTTTGTGCCATCAAATATCACTTTCCAAGATATTACTCTTCTGTATCCAGGGCACATGATTGCTACATATATACTAATCCTAAAGAACACCCCAGGGACTTCTAGCTCTGACGTCCTGGACAACTTATGTAAGTCTTCTGTGTAGGCCTTGCTATTTGCTAACAGATACATTCCCTGAGCTTCCACTGTTCTGCTCTGAATCAGAATTATTCCTGCAAGTCCACGCTCCCAGGTCAACTGACTTCAGAATGGATTTGGATAATGAGCAGCATAGGAATGTCATTGAACATAGGAGAAAAGGAAAAAGCAGTCTATTTCTTTTTCTCCTTTTTCTTCTCCAGGCAGCATCTCCTTGGACTATATCTCTTTGATGATTCTGTCTCTCCAAGACTGAACTTCCTTAGTTTGAGCTCCTTCCAGTAAGACGGGTCTCTTTGTTCTAGAAATCTTGTCTCTTTTCACCCCTCCAAATGAAGGGTATTAATGACTTGCTGTTGCTAAATTCTGTGTTAACTCATTGTCCTTGTTTGCTTTTCAGCTCTTCTATTAACTACATAAGCAATTCTATGGATTAAGTATCCTCTGTTTTAACTCCTTATAGCATAGTCTATTTTTCCGATATGATCCTTATTGACATATTTTCTCTGTGTCAGCTCCATCATCTATCAAATGAAACAATAATATTTGACTACTGTAACAACTAAATAATTTAGTATATGTAAAGTGCCTAGAATATTGAAAAGCATGAAGTACTGTTAAAAGAAAAACTTCAGGCCAACAGTTCCGGACACCAGGCGGACTGAGGCTGCAGGCCCGACCCTACCGCAACTCCACGCATCCCCACCGTCCTTCCTCCTTGGACCCCAGGTTGGTTGCCTGGTACTTTAAGGCGAACCCACACCCCTCCCCACCCGAAACCCGGATCGAGCTGGCCAACAGTTCCGGACACCAGGCGGACTGAGGCTGCAGGCCCGACCAACCTGGTACTGTCATTCATTGTCTGATCCATTTCCACTAGCCTTTGGAGTGTTTGAATTTTGGTGAGTTGAGTAGCGCGCGGTGCGCGATTTTCTTTTTCCATTTTGTTTTTCTTTGCTCTTGGGGTGTTGCTTGTTTGGTCAGTTGAAGGCTCACTACTCCTTAGAAACAGCGAGCACTTTGGGCCTTCCAGGGCTAGTGGCAACAGTTAATGGTAATTGTGAGTAATAGGTAGGCCAACCATAAGAGAAATCATCAATCTTCTAAGCCTGTACAACTTTTATGAATCAGAGATACCTGAAATAAGTTGGCAAGAAACATATAGATTACCTGATGACTAAAAACAATCGCAAAGGCTCAAGAAATATGAGCAACCAACAAAAGGCCTCTCCGTCAAGGGAAATCATCAATCCTACATCACCCACAGTCAATACAATGGACGTCGTGGACATGTCTGATAAGGAATTCAGAATATTTGTAGTGACCAAACTAACTGAGATGGAAGAGAAAAGAGACAAGGAGCTCCAGGAGATGAGGAAGTCCTTTAATGACTTGAAAGAAGAAATGGATACCCTAAACAAGAACCAGATGGAACTTCTAGGTTTGAAGAATGTGATAGAGGAAATCAAAACCTCCCTTGAAAGCATTAAATGTAGGTTAGACCAGGCAGAAGACCGAATCTCTAACGTAGAAGACAAAACATCTGACCTAGATAAAAGTATCAAGAAGATTGAGAAAACAACCATGAAAAATGAGGATAATATACGAGGAATACTGGACACCATCAAGCGCCCCAACATTCGGATAATTGGTATTCCGGAGGAGGAAGAAAATAATAAGGGCCTGGAAAATTTATTCCATGAGATCCTGGAAGAAAACTTTCCAAATCTAGAAAGGCATTCAAATATCCAGACCCAAGAAATACAGAGGACCCCAAGTAGAATCAACCCAAGAAGATCATCTCCAAGGCACATCATAGCCAGACTGGCAAAAACAACAGATAAAGACAAGATACTAAAGTTGGCAAGAGGGAAACGCCAGGTTACTTACAAAGGTCACCCCATCAGGCTAACATCGGATCTCTCAGCAGAAACAATGCAGGAAAGGAAAGAATGGGGAAGCATAGTCAAAGTGTTGAGTGAAAAACAATTTCAACCAAGAATACTATACCCGGCAAAATTATCTTTTATATGGGAAAAAAAGATAAAAACATTCTCAAATAAACAAAATTTGAAGGAATTTACCAACACCAGACCAGCTCTTCAAGAGGTTTTGAAGGGAGTACTATACCAGGAAAACTAAAAAATCAGAGACAGTTATACGAGAACAAAAAACAACTAAGAAAATGGCTCACTTAATGATAGGATCAGGTATGGAAATATCGATAATTACATTGAATGTCAATGGATTAAATTCCCCAGTTAAGAGACATAGACTAGCTGAATGGATAAGAAAACAGAAACCCTCTATCTGTTGCCTACAAGAAACTCACTTTATGGATAAAGATATACATAGACTAAAAGTCAAGGGCTGGAAAAAGATATTCCATGCAAATGGAAATCAGAAAAAGGCTGGAGTAGCGATATTGATCTCAGACAAAATAGATTTTAAAACAAAGACTGTAAGAAGAGACAAAGAAGGGCATTATATAATAGTAGATGGGGTAATCCAGCAAGAAGATATAACCCTTATAAATATCTACGCACCCAACTCAGGTGCGCCTAAATATGTGAAGGAAAGACTGCTGGAGCTAAAAGGAGACATAGGGAAAAATACTATAATTGTTGGAGATCTCAACACCCCGTTATCTCCTATAGACAGATCTTCTAGACAGAAAATAAATAGAGAGATACAGGACTTAAATGATACTATAAATGGAATGGGCTTGACAGATATCTATAGAACTTTCCACCCTACATCCACAACATATACATTTTTCTCACCCCGACATGGAACCTTTTCAAAGATAGATCATATATTAGGACACAAATCAAGCCTTTACAGATTCAAAGGCATAGAAACTGTACCCAGCATCTTCTCTGACCATGATGGAATTAAACTCAAGATTAATTTCAAGAAACAACCCCGAAAACACACGAACACATGGAAACTGAACAACCTACTTCTGAATGACTTCTTCACTACTGAAGAAATTAAGGCTGAAATAAACAAATTTATGGAAACAAATGATAATGAGGACACAAGTGTCCAGAACCTATGGGACACAGCAAAAGCAGTCATAAGAGGGAAATTCATAGCAATTAGTGCACATAAGAAAAGGATGGAAAGATGGCAAGTAGATAACTTATCATCATGCCTCAGAGAACTGGAAAAACAACAACAAACGAACCCCCAAAATGCCAGGCGAAAAGAAATAATAAAGGTTCGAGCAGAAATAAATGAAATAGAAAATAAACGAACCATACAGAAAATAAATGAAAGCAAAAGCTGGTTCTTTGAAAAGATCAACAAGATTGATACTCCATTGGCTAGACTGATCAAGAAGAAGAAAGAAAGAAACCAGATTAATCAAATATGTGATGAAACAGGCAATATTACCACGGACATAGCAGAAATACATAATATCATTAGAGGATACTATGAGCGACTTTACGCCAACAAACAAGATAACCTGGAGGAGATGGACAAATTCCTGGATGCATATAAACTACCAAGATTGGATCAGGAAGACATAGAGAATCTGAATAGACCTATAACAAGCCAGGAGATTGAATCAGTAATTAATAATCTCCCAACAAAGAAAAGCCCAGGCCCAGATGGCTTCACTTGTGAATTCTACAAAACTTTCAAGGAAGAATTAACCCCTATCTTACTAAAATTATTTCTAAAGATTCAAAAGGAAGGAAACCTTCCAAATTCATTTTATGAAGCCTCCATCATCCTCATCCCCAAAACAGATAAGGATATGACAAAAAAGGAAAACTACAGACCAATATCATTGATGAATATAGATGCGAAAATTCTCAACAAGATACTCGCAAATCGTATCCAACAACATATAACAAAGATCATTCATCACGACCAGGTAGGCTTTATACCAGGGATGCAAGGGTGGTTCAATATACGCAAGACCATAAATGTAATACACCACATTAACAGAAAGAAAGATAAAAACCATATGATCATCTCAATTGATGCGGAGAAAGCGTTTGATAAAATACAACATCCTTTTATGATTAAGACTCTCAGTAAGATTGGTATAGAAGGGTCATTTCTGAACACAATAAAAGCAATCTATGAAAAACCTACAGCTAATATTATACTGAATGGGGAAAAGCTGAAAGCTTTTCCTCTGAAAACAGGTACTAGGCAAGGCTGCCCACTTTCTCCACTGCTCTTTAATATAGTACTGGAAGTCTTAGCTATTGCAATCAGAGAAGAGAACAGTATTAAAGGCATTCGAATAGGCAAAGAAGAGTTGAAAATATCTTTATTTGCAGATGACATGATGGTATACTTAGAAGACCCAAAGGTATCCATGAAAAAACTGCTTGAAGTAATAAGTGAATACAGTAAGGTGGCAGGATACAAAATCAATATCCAAAAATCTATAGCATTTCTATTTATGAACAACAAGTTGAATGAAGCAGAGCTGAAGAAAGGAATCCCTTTCACCGTAGCCACAAGATGTATAAGATATCTAGGGATAAACCTAACTAAGAAAGTCAAAGACCTTTATAAAGAAAACTACGAGAATCTTAAAAAAGACATTGAAAGTGACATAAAAAAGTGGAAGGACATCCCATGCTCCTGGATTGGTAGAATTAACATAATCAAAATGGCAATTCTACCCAAATTAATCTACATGTTTAATGCAATTCCAATCAAAATACCAGAGATATTCTTCAGAGATCTAGAAAAGACAATTATAGAATTTGTCTGGAACCATAAAAGACCTCGTATTGCAAAAGCAATCCTGCGTAAGAAGAATGGAGTAGGAGGCATATCACTCCCTGATCCCAAGATATACTATAAAGCTGTGGTCATCAAAACAGCATGGTATTGGCATAAAAACAGACATGTGGACCAATGGAAGAGAATAGAGACCCCAGAAATAACTCCCAAAGCTTATAGCCAACTGATCTTTGACAAAGGATATCAGTCAATCCATTGGGAAAAGGAAAACCTCTTTAGTAAATGGTGCTGGAAAAACTGGGTATCCACCTGCAGAAAGATGAAACTGAACCCCCATCTTTCACCATTAACAACAGTCAACTCAAAATGGATCAAAGATCTGAACCTAAGACCTCAGACAATAAAACTACTTGTGGAAAATGCTGGGGAAACTCTGGGAGACATTGGAGTAGGCAAAGACTTCTTAAATAAGACTCCCAAAGCACAGGCAATAATCCCTAAAATAGACAAGTGGGACTATATTAGACTAAGAAGTTTCTGCACAGCAAAGGACACAGTAACAAGTGTGAACCGACAACCCTCAGAATGGGAAAATATTTTTGTTAAATATGCCTCAGACAAGGGACTGATAACGAGAATACATAGGGAACTCAAGTGCCTTATGCGAAAAAAAATGATTAACCCGATTAAAAGATGGGAAAGTGAGCTGAACAAAAGTCTCTCTAAGGAAGACATACGAACAGCCAAAAAGCATATGAGGAAATGCTCGACATCCCTCATCATAAGGGAAATGCAGATAAAAACCACAATGAGATACCACCTAACCCCTGTCAGAATGGCAAAGATTAAGAATATAAAAAGTGATAAGTGTTGGCGGGGATGTGGTGAAAAGGGAACCCTCCTACACTGTTGGTGGGAATGTAAACTAGTTCAACCACTGTGGAGAACAATATGGAGGTTCCTCAAAGATCTACAAATAGAACTACCATTTGATCCAGCAATCCCACTTCTGGGTATTTACCCAAAAGACAGGAGAACGCTCAGTCAGAAAAGTGCTTGCACATCCATGTTTATTGCAGCATTATTCACAATTGCCAAGACATGGAACCAACCTAAATGTCCACAAACTGATGAATGGATTGGAAAAGTGTGGTATATATACTCTATGGAATACTACTCAGCCATAAAAAATAACAAGACCCTGGAATTTGATAGAAAATGGTCAGATATGGAGGATCTATTGCTGAGTGAAGCAAGCCAGGCTATGAAAGAAAGATATTGTATGTATCCACTCAATATATACCGACTATCCGCACTCTATGATAGAGAGCAAAAATTCGGAGGACATAAAAACAGTGAAGGTACTTAATGAGAATACGACAGTGTGGAATGGGGAGAAAGATAGCAAGTGAACAATAGAGAGACAGGACGTTAGTGAGAAACAGATAGGGGTTATTAACTGTTGATGATGACATGTATAGTATTCTCAACTGGATTGGTCTGAGAAGTATTTCATGATGGGCAAAGTATTTTTACAAGCAAAACGAGAAATAGCAATTGACTGTTTTATAAAAATAATTAGAATAATAAAAATAATGATTGGGGAAAACAGAAAAGATATGGAATGTTGAAGTGGGGAGATTAATGTCTCTGTACTGACTGACATGCATGGCATTCCCTTTTGAAAAAACAATGTAATACACTGTAAAGTTATATGTAATCCAATGTAATATAAAGAAGATTATGATAATAATAAAAAAAATATAAAAAAAAAAAAGAAAAACTTCAGACAATTTAATTTAGTGGAATTTAATTGAGTGAAAGATTTGATTTTGGCAATTCCCAGAATGGCTTCCATGGAATTCCAGGTACCGCTATGATCAGGTGATATTTATATGTGGGAAAGGGAAAATTATGTACAAAAAAATGAAAGGGAGGTAATGAGGCGGAGAAATAATTTAATTGGTTACACCTTGATTTTGTCTGCATTAACAGTTTAAAAAGTGGGCTGTCTGTGATTGACTGAAGCATAGCTGCTGTGAGAGGCTATAACTTTGCAACTTACTAAGGCAGATTTCCAAGTGAAGTTGTGCTTGCGTACAGAAACCAAAGCAGTACAGAGTTTGTTTGTTTTTTTTGTTTGTTTTTTGCAAGCCAATATATTTTAACAGTCAGCAAATGATAAATGTGAGCAAGTCCTTGTTATTTTAATTACCAGATCTTCCTTGTGACCTATACATTGAGAACTTAAAACTGAGCACCAAGAATATCAATCGGATGGGACTGAATTCCAAGTGTAGGAAAGAAGACAATTAGTGCGGTTATCTGAGATCAAGTAAAAAATTTAAGTCTAAGGAGAGACTGTTTCACTGGCATTTCTGTAATAGTTCAATATATCAATAGCACATTATGTACAAAAGCACTTATTTAGTAATTGGTAGCTGCTAATTTACCTTTCAGATTCTTAATGATTACAGTCTGCCCTCTTTATCCACAGATTTTGCACCTGGGGATTCAACCACCTACAGATCAAAAATACTACATTGTTGCTGACATGTATTGTGCAGTTAGACCGAAAATGGTTTCCCCTATATCAAACATATATAGACTTCTCCTTGTCATTATTCCCTAAACAATATAGCAGAGCAACTATTTATATAACATTTATATTATATTAGGTATTATAAGTAATCTAGAGATGATTTAAAGTATACTGGAAGTTGTGTTTAAGTTATATACAAATATTGCACTATTTTATCTATAGGAATTTTAGTTTTCTCAGATTTTTGTTATCCACAGGGGATCCTGAAGACAATCGCCCTCAGATACTGTGGGACAGTCATATTCTTTCTTGAATAGTAGAAAAAAACAGAAAGTTCAGGAATCAATAATGTCTTTAATTTAGAAACTAAAAATAGACCTGCAATATGGGAGCAAACCATGCTGTTAGCAGGTAGAAACAAAAGAAAAAAGGCAACATTAGGCATATATGCTGTTCATTTTTGGAATTTACACAATGTCATTTATAGTGCATGGGTGCTCACTAAATGTAATTGAAATGAATTCATAAACAAAAATAAAGAACAAAAGCCCTCCTTTCTTATTTTCTAGGCTTTTAGAAAATATTCTAGTGTATTTAATATATCTATTGTAACATCATCTTACAAAATGGTGTATGAATATAATAATCTACTATCCCAGTTTTGTCTGTTCATCAAACACAACATATGGAATTTTTAAAAAGCTTATTTATTATATCTTCCACGAAAGAGAAACAGAGAGAGGCAACCCCAAAAGGTCTTCATGCTATGATCTGCCCCAACCTTAGTCAGCCTGGATCACAGGCACATGACATGGGGCCACCGTGCATGGAGTGTTTTGGGACATGAACCCAGGACCTTCCTATGGGAGTCCAGCATGGCAGTGTTGTATTAACACTGTGCCACAATAGTGGACCTAATGCAAAGGATTTTTTTTAATGTGAAGTTTAGTTAGTTTGGTTGAAACTACCATTGCACGCCCAGGTATGGTGCTGTGAGCTGTTTCAATGCTATGCTCCACAAGCTGCACCCACATAGGAGGCTAGGGTTCAATTCCTGTCCAATTTGAGGACAGTGTCCAAGATGGCACTCATTTCATTAGCCCAGCTAAGAGACTGACTCAGGATGACCATGAAAGGGCTTAAGTAATTGCTTTTAGTTTAGGCTGTCATATTATAAACCCTCTTAATTGTAGTAATACTGACTGGGAATAAATCCTACATAAGTGAAAATATAATAGCATGTTTTGACATAAAACCCTGTGTGTTTAAACCTCAGAATCTTTTCTCTAAGCTAGGCCTTCCTGTATAGTGAATTGGGAAGCTATACATACCAGGCCTTGTATTTTGACGGGGAATATGAGAAAGAGTCTATAATCTGTTTAGAGTCAGCTACTAATTTTGCACACTTACTCTTTTGTACACTTACTTTGTTAGAATTACTACACTCTTTTTTTCACAGAGGAAAAAGCAGTACTTTATAGTTTAAGTATATGTCCAAGGAAATACAACCAAAACCTGTTGAACGAGTTTGAACATAGGTAGGAGAGCTAGCTGACCACATTCGGCCCTTAAACCTTCCATTCCCTAGATCAGCCATTCTCAAAGTGTGGTTGGTTAATGGATCCCTAGAGGTCCTCAGAGAGCTGGTGAGATGTAACCTTTTCCAATTATATGTCTGTGTAAGGTCAGATTTTCCTTATATATTTCCAGCCAAACAACACATCAAGGCGGATTAGAGAATTCCACTGCCTTCTGCTTAACTAGACAATAGAGATTTGTAAAAATTGAGAAACATTACTATAGGTTTCCATTGTCATCATGAAATTTGCAAGAACAGAAAATAAAACTAATCTGAAAGCTTTTCATATCTCTCAGGTATCACATATCACTACTGTGATCCTTTGAGAAACTGGTGTTGAAATAAATTGAATAAAGGTGTCTTCCTTATTTAGTACCTAAATAAGCTAGTAGAATTCCAGGGTTAGAAATGATCATTTTTTTAAAAAAAGTTAGAGTCCTAGAAATATGTACATAAAAAGAGTCATAGGCATGTATACATAAAAAAAAATGAAGCAAAGAATGTTGTTCAACCTTCTCTGTTTTTAGGAAGATCAAAGATGAGTTCTTTAAAAGTATTCTAAAAATGGTAAATGGGTGGGCCACCCCATAGCAGAGTACTTAAGTGCTATGCATTTGGAACTGAATCTCACATGGTTAACTTTGGTTCAAATCTTAGCCCCAGGGTTTGAAAAACATACCAGACACATGCGCATGTATGCCCCAAATCCTGACAGGATAGAGAAATGGAGGGAGAAGCACAGATCTCCCTTTCTTTCTGGCAAGGGCACATGCCCCTCTGGCAATTAAAAAAATTAAAATTAAAAATAAAAATGGTAAAAAGCAATTCAAATGTATGATGTTGTTTATGAGCTATTATAATATTTGGTATTAACGATATTCTGCAAGTTAGGAAATGGTTCTACTAGACAACAATAAAGCTATTTAGTACATACAATTTTAATGCTCTAATATAACAAATATACTACATAATTATATAGTATACTAATATAATAACTAACATAGTAAATTTAATAACTTAATGTTTGTTTTAGTACTTGACCATATGTAAATCACCTGAACATACAGGGTGTCTCATTTGACTCTCACTAGGCATGCTATGAGACAAAGCAAGGCATACTCTACCTTCATTCTACAAATGCAAAAACCTAGTCTCAGAGTTGAGTGACTGACCAGCATTACAAAGCAGGTATATGGTCATGTTAAAATTTTCACCCAGTGTGGCCAACAGATGACGTAGCAGTTATATTGCTAGACTCGCACAGAGTTGACTGTGGTTTGAGACCCTGACCCAGTGGCTTGAAACTCAGGCCAGATGCATTTGAGTGCATGCCCAAGGTTCTGGGAAAAGAATGGAGGAGAGGGGATTCTGGGATGGCCATCCCTTGTGAAGAGTGATTTCTCACTTTCCCTCTCACTGTCTCTGTCTGTCTCTCTCTCCAAGAAGTGCACATGCCCTAAGGTAAAAACCTCTAAAAAATTTAATAAATAAACAAAACAATTTGCACCCAGTGTAACGCCTTAGAAATATTTGTTTAATTTACAAAAATAAAGAACCCAGGTCTTTTGACTCCTAGTCTGGTGTCTTAGGTCTGGCATATTCTTACTTAAAAGAGGGTAAAGAATTTTGCAATAGCATCTCATTTCCCTCATTATTCCAAATGAATTTGAAAGGCTCATGGTGATACTACATATTACTTATTTATGTAGATCTTTGTTAGGAGAGCAATAACAATTGAAGATAACATTCATTCTTATATTAAGGGCTCATACTTAATCTTCAAACTTATTTATTTTTCCCATCTTCAAAGGGTGAGTAATATAATGCTAACTCTTTTTTTATTTGGTGCTATGGGTTGAATGTGACCACCCTATCCCCTGCAAATACACGTAACAGAATTTGGTGAGCCATTGTAATGATGTTGAGAGGCATAATCTGCTTATGGTGTTAAAAAATGGGGCCTTTGGAGGGTGGCTGGGATTCGATGGGTGAGGCCCCCATCTCTGACTCCTGGCAGCTTTATAAGAGCAGGCACATCAACACGCATGATTTGCTCTGCTCAAGTCCTTGCCTTGTGATGTCCAATATTGGCTCAGGATGCCGTGCAGTTCCTCCTCCCTGCTAAGAAGATCCTCACTAGATTTGGCCCCCTGAATTAGGATCTCCAAATTCATGAGCTAGATAAACCTTTATTCTTTATAAATTACCCAGTCTGTGGTATTCAAATGTTACTGGCAAAAAAAAAAAAAAAAAAAAACAGATTAAAATACAAAGCATGTTAGTATTAACCTCTCCAAAGAGAAAATCATACATTGGTTTTACGGCATTCCAAAGTAATGTAATAGTTTTGCCAAAAAAATAGAATTTTGCTCACATTTTGTATTACATATGACAAATTCACTTAAAACAAATTAGTGATCCTTCCCAACGGGCTAATTTGAATTTCAGTACCATGGACAAAGATGAAAACACTGTCTCTATCCTCCAAGGAGCCTTCAGCCTGGTGGGAAGCCAGTTACAGAAACAATAGCATAATGTAGAAGGAGGAAAGGAAGGAAGGAATTGGTAATGCCTAACTTTGCTTAAATAATAGTCTTTGCTCTGACACAATTCACAATCTGATGGTAGAATCAGGAGTTTAGATGGCAAAATATGAGATGTTGATAAGCATATTGCTAGGATTGGGAAGAAGAAGAATTGGGACTGGCCTGGGATAATAAAGCAAGGATTCAGAGAAGATGATGTAGGCCTTGGCAGAGGAAAAATAAAGTAGAAGTAATTGACAGCATGTCTATAGGTCCCAGCTGGCTGAATGAGGTAAAATTTGACATTTCCTTTATCTTTGCTTCATAGGAACTTGAGGTAAATGATCATGAGCTTATTGTTATTTTGAAGTAATTACATTTGTGAAGGAAGTTCATAGCCAGAGTCTGTATAACAGAGAGACCAGGGAATAAAATAATAATAATAATAAAAAACAAGAATGACAATCACACTTCCTGAACATTGCAGAGGTCTCACTCCATTTATATGAAGTTCTTCATAGCTATGCATACGAATGACAACTCTGGGAACCCACAAGGTCTACAGAACTATTTTGTATTATTTCTTTCTTTATAGAACTTCTGCCCAAAGTGACTTTGCACTTGGCCATTAAATAACCTTACTGTGATTCCCTGCTTTTATTTGAAGTTTTTCTCAATACTCACATCCACTCTGTCTTTTCATTAAATAGTGCTATCAAAATAGACCTGTTTCTAGAAGACTGCCAACACTTTTTAGTGGCTATGTTGGGGTTGTGTTTTGGGGTGGGTCTAGAGTTCTAATTTTCTATCTATTTTCCACGCTGGGTTCCCCAACCTTCCTTTTCCCTTGTCAGCTGCCAAGAAGATTTTCAACACATGTCTTTCTTAAAAGCAGAATTTATGTCTGTCATTTATTATAATGAAGCCTGAGATTTCCTAAATAACAGAATGCACAATGCAGTGGCATCTTCTAGTACTTTTAATTGAGCAGTTTCTATGGGAAATGCATTTTAAGAATGTTCTAACAATTGCCAAGTGACAGGTGATGGCACCTCAAAGGAAGAATATCTTTATGGTTGAATATAAAGGAAGATAAATTAATGTGAGTACCTCACATGGCCCTCCAAACTCAGGAGGATAAACTCTTGCTAGACTGTGCAATGTTAAACCTGCTAATTATCATCAAAACATGCTGGTTAATTTGTACTACTTATTATTCAGATAGGATCATAAGAAAGAATAACATTAAGAGGTGGGGAGAGCACTTTGTTAGCAAAAGGGCTATATTTTTAAAAGAATCAGGACAGTATAAAATGGATTTTATCCATTAATTCATTCAGGGAACATTTGAGGAATATTTGTGTGCTAAGTGAAGGGGATACAACAAACCAAAATATCTGTTTAGTGAGGATTGGCCTCCAGGCTAGAAGTGATCTGAATTGCAACACTATGTCAGAAAGAAGGAAATGGTGAGACATCAGCTCTTCATGGACACTCTGCACGACCTGAACTGGTGAAGCCTGCTAGAGACACACCAATAGGAGAGAAGACCGGAAGCTATACAGCTGCCTACATCTCTCATACTAGAGACAGGGAGCAGGAGCCTCTCTGTAATATAATGGGACTTCCTGTCTGATTATGCACATCCCCAAGGTCTACAGTCTTAGCTTTGGATTTCACTGTTTGTTCTTTGCAGGTATCTAGAGTTCAATGAACCCATTCTATGGCCTTCACAAAAACAGTTGTTAGTGGGCAAGCCTCACAGCATAGTGGTTAAATGCTGTACATTGGGACTTGAATACCAGTGATGGCAGTAGAAACCCCAATCTGATGGCTTGGAAAACATACTAGGTGTATGTATGAATACCCCAAATCCTGACGGATTGGAGAAATGGAGAAGGTTGGCAGTACGATCATGCCTCATGGTGGAGGATGCCTTCTCTGCTTTACTCTCTCTGATGAGCACACGCACCCTTTGACAAGAAAATAGAAAAGAAAAACAAAACAACTGCTGGTGATAAGATTATGTTGTTGGCATTTACTGATGTTTGGTCCAGAAATACTCAAAGTGAGAATTTTTAATGGACAGTCTCATAATCTTATGTTGAAATTGATTGCCAAAAACTCTTCCACACTATAATGTGAGAATGATAGCTATATTTCTCCACTACCTTTGTCAATAGGAAACATAAGGTTCCCCTCCTTACCACATGCGTCTCTAGTTGAAGGAATAAATGTTATATTCTCTTATGAACATTCTGTAGGAGAATGAGAGCTGTAGCTAATATACATTTAAGTGCTGCTGCCAGATTCCAGAGACTGATTCAGTAGAGCTGGGTCTCTGGCATTTGTCTAGACTTTTAATATTATAGATAGTACTAGTATAAGGAAGCACGTTTTTACATTTCCAAAGGATATGTGAGACGCGCTGTGGTAAAATGCACTGGACACTGCTATTTGGCTAGCTGAGGACACATGGGAGGCCCAAGGTCAATTCTCTGCCTACCAAAAAATAAATAAATAAAAATCAGGCACCACCGGTAATCCTTAACTATAAGGAAGGCCGAGGCAAAAGGATTATAATATAGAGGATTCCATTTTTTTTTCATATTCTTTTTTTTTATTAATTCACTTTACACCATCACAACACACAAATGAATTTTCCATCCAAAATACACTATGCATTGGCTCAATCAAGCACATCCACATACATGTTCTCAGCAAATAATTTTCCAATTCTTACGTCCTGCATACCTTGCCCTTTGTCTTGCCATCCCTGATTCCCCATCCCCCACCCTCTGCTATGTCCCATCTTCCTCCCCCATTGTCCCTGGCATCCATGGTTGCCCTCCATACCTTCCCTACC
>NW_006207036.1:1831386-1838274 GCF_000334495.1 Tupaia belangeri chinensis
AGAGCCCGGGGTGGGGGGCCCACCATCCCACTCGGCGCGGGTCCCGGGGGTGGCGGAGGCCCGCAGCCGGACCCGGGTGGGCCGGCACAGGGCCCCTCCGCCCTCCGCTGCCTCGCTCGGCGCAGGTCCCGGGGGTCTAGAGGATTCCTTTTTGAAAAAACACCACACACACACACACACACACACACACAGGATTTGTTTTTTTAAATACATCTTCCTTTCATCAAATTTGTTTTCTTTTATGAAAGTAATCATCCTTACATGTTTCTTTTCTATCCTAGAGATAAATTCTGTACATATATAGCTTTCTTCCAATAATACAAATACAATTTTTTAAAAAGTAATAGACTTAAAAAATCATGACATGCTCATTTGTGCAGAACTTTTTTTAAATTGTGCCTTCTAAAGTGTTTTGCTGTGTCATCCTAGATTGCCTTTAACTACCTACATGTTAAGTTTGTTTGTTTTTTGTTGTTGTTGTTTTTTGTTTGTTTGTTTTTTTAGACAATCTCTCCCTGTGTCACAATCCTCTTGCCTGAACCTCCCAGTTGGGGCTAATGGTGGGCACCATCACGCCCAGGTCTTTTCTAGACGGGGTCTCGCTATATGACCCAGGCCAGCTTTGAGTTCATGATCCTCCTGCATTGGCTCTCCTAATCACTGGGATTACATGTCTATGTTACTATGCCCAGCCTTCGAGTTGGCCCAGGAATCAAACACAGGCCTCCCAAGTGATCTCAGCCTGCAGAGTTTTAAGAGTTTTAACAGTACACACTACCTGAGCTGAGCCCTAGTTTAGTTTAGTTTTTGTTTTGTTTTAGATTTTTGCCAAAGGGCTTGTGCACTTGCTGGAGAAAGGCAGAGACACAAAGTGAGAAAGTAAGAAATCACCCTCCTGGGGAGATGGTTGCACTGCAATCCTGCACTTTCCATTCTCCTGCCAGGATACTGGGCATGCAAGTACACATGCTAGGTGTGACCCATCCCCCCACCCAAGCCACCAGGTCCAGGACTTGAACTGCGGAGTTGACCATGTGGAAACCAGCTGCTTCAAACTCTGTGCCACCTGCTGGCCCCTTAGTTTACTTTTTAAAAGTGTAATTGTGATACACTTTTTTGTGATATGAAAAAGTTATGCTGCCACCTTATGAATGTTGCTCTAAATCATTTATCATTTGTATTATTCATCTTTGCAATTTCCTGAATATTTTATTTTGTATAATATCTTCTTTGTAAACATTCAGAGACAGTTCTAAGTTTCATCCATAAAACCGTATTTCTCTATTGTAAACATATAATATCATTTTGTGACTTACAAAATGATAATTTCAATAATTAATTGGAGAGAATACTACTTTTTTGAGTTCATATTCTGCAGTATAAACATTTTCTCTATGTATAAGATTTTAAAGCAACAATGTGATAACATCAATTGCTAACTCATCCTCAATTAAGTAACTATTTATTATGTTAAAAAGCAACATAATAAAATAAAATAGAGTTTTTATGGGACTGCCTAGTACATAGTGACTTTCATCCTACTCAATTAAATCTAAGAGTCTAGGGAATAAATATTCCTCATAAAACTATAGCCTTCTCAGCCCGTCTGTGTTGGTACACTGCTAAGATGCTATGCTCTGCAGGCTGGAACAAGATGGAAGACCTGGGTTTGGTTCCTGGCCCAACATAAAGGCCAGGTGTGGTTCTGGGAGGCTGAGGCGAGACCTCATCTTAAAAAATAAAAACAAGGGCCAGCAGGTGGCCTAGTGGTTAAGGCACTGGACTCCCATGTGGTCAACCATGGTTCTACTTCAAGACCTGATGGCTTGAAAGTCACACTGGATCTGTGTGTGTGTGTGTGTGCCCAACATCTCAAGAGGAGAATGGAGAAGGGACTGCGGAATTCCATACTCCCTGGTCACACTGGATATGTGTGTGTGTATGTGTGTGTGTGTGTGTGTGTGTATGTGTGCCCAATAACCCAAGAGGAGAATGGAGAAGGGACTGCGGAATTCCATACTCCCTGGGGAGTGATTTCTAACTTTCCTTCTCACTATATCTCTGTCTCTCTCCAGTGAGCACATGCTCCCTATGGCAAAAATTCTTAAACAAACAAACAAAAAATCCTTAAAACCTTAGTCTCTTATTACTCTCACTTTTAATATTTGTTATGCATATAATTAATAGAATTGCAAGGGATTTGGTTTAAAATTGTTTAATATTTATGCTCTAAAGACTCTAAACTACATGCTTCTTAAAGATACAGCATTAACCTATTACCAAGGTAAGCAAAACAGAAAAAGCACACTAGCAGTCTAAGAATTTGAATTTGGAAAAAATGTTACTTCCCCCTTAAAACATACACACACACACATGCACATGCACACACCCAAAGTTTCATATCTAAGAAATCTCAATTTATGCTTATAAACGTGGAAATAATAAGCTCATTTCCATCTTACCTTAGAGTTTACTGAGCACGAGTACTTTACTGTTTAAATATTAATTAATGTGTTTAAATATTAATTTCAAAACCTCTCTAATACTAGACATGCACTATAACAAATTAGAATTGGTTTCTGGGTTTCAATATTACTATTTTCTTTGGGAACAATTGAGAATAAGAAAACTTAGAAATCTTAATGATCAAATAATTGTACTCAGAAACATCTTCAAAACCAGAATAAGATAATATATATTGTATATTGATATGGAAAGTCCAGAGTATTTTAAATATTTGTATTCCTGAACTTGACTAAGTAGAAATTTAATAGTATAATTTCTCACTTTGGACTAAGCAGTTGTGAAGTGCAAGAAAAACATAGATAAAAGGGACCAGCAGATGATGTAATGGTTATATTGCTGGATTCCCACATAGTTGATGGTGGTTCAAGTCCTGGACAAGATGTTTTAAACTCATGTCAGGCTTGTGTGCATGTGTGCCCAAGATCCTGAGAGGAGAATGGAGAAGAGATGGTGGTATGGCCATCCCCTGAGGAGGGAGGTGATTTCTCACTTACTGTCATTCTCTCTCGCTATCTTTCTGGCGAGTGCATGCACTGATAGTAAAAATCTCTCTTAAAAAAAAAAGAAAAGAAAAACATACATAGATGAGAACTATTGTCTTCTCTTTTGGAAGAGAAAAGATTTAAAGATATTTGCTTTTCTTTTTTATTTTTTGATATTTTGGTTCTTACTCACATAAAATTGCATTTGAAAAAGGTAAATTGATTGAATTCCTAAAGATTAGTAGTTGCCTTTTATATTCAAGAAGAAATAGTGTAATAGTAGTTGCTCACTTTTCTACATCTTAATTTTTTCTGTGCTAATTCTGTTCTTATGATTTGCAGGTTGTCTTCTGTCTTCTCAATCAACAATGTATAGTCAAACAATACCCTAAATTTAATTATAACATGAGTCACAGAATAAATGATTGTCTCTCATTTTATCACTTTTTTCTCAAATAAATAAATACATGAATAAACTTAAAAAAAGCAGAAAATGAGAATTAAAAAAAGATTCATTCCATATCACTTTTTCCCAAACAGAATTATGCCTTAATAAGATTGTACACTTACACTATTTTCTTTCATCAAAGCCTTCTGTTACTTGAGTTGGGAAATGACTACTAAAATGAATATCTATTCAGAGATTCAAAGTAAATTTACTTCTGTCAGGCACCAGCTGAGGTGCAAGAGTAAATGAACAGTAGCATTTTTTAAAAAGTAAAACAGTCTTTGCTATCAAAACACAAACTAGGGACCAACAGATGGCATAGTGGCTATGTCTCTGGACTCCCACGTGGTCAACCATGGTTTGAGTCCCAGATCCTGTGGCTTGAAAATTATACTGGGTGTGTGTGCATGCGCACCCAAGATCCCAGGAAGAGAATGAAGGGATTGTGGCTTGGCCATTCCCCCGGGGGATGATTTCTCACTTTTCCTCTCCCACTGCGTCTGTCTCTCTCCAGCGAGCACAAGTGCCCTAAGGCAAAAGTCTATTTTAAAAAAGGCAAACCTCATATAAATAGGCAGTAGAAGAGTGGTTACTAGAGGTAGGAAAGTGTGATGGGAAAAGAAGGATGAGAAGGCATTGGTTAACAGATACAAAATTACAGTCAGATAGAGAAAGCACTTCTAGTATCCTATATAGCACAGTAGGGTAACAATTACTCCTTGTATGTTTCAAATAACCATAAAAGAGGATTGTGAATACTCCCAACATAAAGTAGTTATAAATGTTTTAGGCAATGGGCGTGCTAATTATCCTAATTTGATTATTAAACATTGTATTCATGTACTGAAAACAATCACACAGTACGCTGTAAACATGTTCTATTAATATGTGTCGGTATCAGGAGGTGGCACAGTGACAATGTAACTGGACCGACTGGGCACCTATACACACAGCCAAAGAGCAGGCACCTTGCCTTTTGGATGTTCAGGATGGCATGTCCACTGAGCCCTTTGCCACCAGTATAAAGGTTTATATTCTTAGTTCCATAGATAATATGAAGAAGTGCAAACACCAGAGAAGACGATAGCAGTGAAGAGAAACTTATTTCTTAACAAAATATATCTCTACCCAACCTAGAAAAATTCTGCATTCTTTTGAGAGAGTCCTGAGAATGAGGTTGGATGTAGTCAGTATTGAAATCCACGTGGAAATGCATTATTCTTTTTTTGAACTCTCCAGTTTATACTTCCAACACTTTTTACTTTATTTTTAAGAAGGTGTTCTTTATTCCTGATAGAATATATGCACACACGAATGAGAGAGAGAGAAAAAGAAAGGACTCTCTGCAGTGTCTGTTCACACCACAGTGCCCTTCCTCCAGTCCTTCAGCCCAATAGATCCTGGAACTTTGTGTGAATGCTCGGCATGTTTCAGGCTGACCAGGCCGGAGATTTGAACCACAATTGCCATGTGGGATCTGGCTTCTCTTGAGTGGTGTATTGCCAGTGTGCCATGAAGCTGGTCCCAACCAAATGATGCTGCGCTTGCTCTGTTTAAGTTTGAAGTTAGTGTAGATGTTAATGACAATACCGTGGTTTATTAGATACCGCATGAAAGAAAGGACTAAGAGAAAAGAGAGGGAAAAAAGTTACTTTGGGAAGGTAGTGTTTGGTAAAGGCAAGAACAATCTTCACATCTAATGAGGCTTTGGCTTAACTTGCTGCAGCGTACTATGTGATGTGGCTCATTCTTTCTTTCTGCAAAACCTTCATTAAACCAAACATTTGTATTACTATCTTGCAGAGTTTCAGGTGATTCCGCAAAGTGTTCAAAACAACCTCCAAGTGGATGAGGCGCTGTGGTTGAGGCCAGCCCAGAAGCTTCCATGAGGGACTTACAGTTTAACCTGAAACCCACCTCTCACTCTCGCATGAACTTAGAAAATACATGGTACCTTAAGTCACTGCTGAAATTGTGATGTCTGATTGTGATGTCCACTGTTGATAATGGCATCTGATTCCCAACTTCCCCTGCTACTTGAACACCAAGTGGAAGCGGGTTTCACCTCTTCTCCTGCCTGTGTAGCTAGAGATATTAAAAGAATATTAAATGTGTGTACATACATGAAGTAACCAGGGGTCATTTTGAATATCAATTTCCTAACTCTTCTTTTTTATAAAAAAAAATTAAAGAATTATTTTGTTTAACTTTATTTATTTAATTATTTTAATTTGACCAGAGGGGAGGGGAGAGAGAGAGAGAGGAACCAAGTCACCACGTCTGAGACTCAGACCACAATCGACCATGTGGGAGTCCAGTGCCCCTAACCACCATGCCATCTGCCAGCCCACTAATTCTTCAAGAGGATGAAATTCACCAACACCAAGAGCTGGTTAGAACAAACGCATTAGAAGCACAGATCTTTATTTCCTCTAACCAAAAATTCACTAGCTTTTCTCAGTTCTCCAAGGTTAAGATGCTAGATACAAGTCAAATGATGAAGTGGCCATCAACTAAAGGAAAAAAATAGTCAGGAAGCCTGAGCATAACTACCGGGATCCAACCTTCTGAGCATACAAATACAGTTTATCTTTCTGATATTCCTTTGGTAAAATGTGCAGGGACAAGTTTTCAGGGATTGTTGCTTCTTTTTCTTTTAAATTTTTTTAAACATTTACATTTAATCACTATATATCTTTGCAATGTACAACATGTTTTTTTCCAGCCTGAATACAGTACATATTATTCAATTCATATTACCATGTACTTTATCCTCAACAGATAACTTTTCATTTTGGTGTCTATTAAGTGTTTTGTTTGTTTCTTTTCTCTTGATCCCCTCCCTCCCACGCCCTATTTACCCACTCCCTGTACCTACTCCCTCCTATATTGTCTCTAGTATCTACAGTTGGCCTCCCTGCTATTTTGTCTTCTAGGCTTTCCAGTTTCTGCTATAAAGTGCAGACATTCAGTACATACTGAATGGAGACATACAATGCCTGTCTTTCATCATCTGACTTACTTCACTTAGCATTAAATCTTCCATATCCGTCCCCTTTATATCAAATGTCAGGGTCCCATTTGTTATTTTTTATTTTTTTTAAGAGAGGGTTTTGCTATAGGGCACATGTACTTGCCAGAGAGAGGGAAAGTGAGAAATCACCCTCCAGGGGGATGGCCATGCCACAATCCCTCCTTCTCCATTCTCTCAGGATTTGGGGCATGCACATATATGTGTCCAACATAAGCTTTAAGCTGCTGGGTCCAGAACTTGAACTGCAGTTGACTATGTGGGAGCCCAGAAATATAACCCTTATGCTAACTGCTGGTTCCCAGATATGTACAATTATTATATGTCAATGAAGTCCATGGAAAAATGAAATCAAAATACAGATTTATTTTGGCACACCCTCCCCACCCCCCACCAAACAA
>NW_006207036.1:1840101-1884622 GCF_000334495.1 Tupaia belangeri chinensis
GTTGCCCTTATCTCTACCCCCCCACCCCCTCTTCCTCTCTCCCCTGTACCTACTCCCTCCTATATTGTCTCTAGTATCTACAGTTGGCCTCCCTGCTATTTTGTCTTCTAGGCTTTCCAGTTTCTGCTATAAAGTGCAGACATTCAGTACATACTGAATGGAGACATACAATGCCTGTCTTTCATCATCTGACTTACTTCACTTAGCATTAAATCTTCCATATCCGTCCCCTTTATATCAAATGTCAGGGTCCCATTTGTTATTTTTTATTTTTTTTAAGAGAGGGTTTTGCTATAGGGCACATGTACTTGCCAGAGAGAGGGAAAGTGAGAAATCACCCTCCAGGGGGATGGCCATGCCACAATCCCTCCTTCTCCATTCTCTCAGGATTTGGGGCATGCACATATATGTGTCCAACATAAGCTTTAAGCTGCTGGGTCCAGAACTTGAACTGCAGTTGACTATGTGGGAGCCCAGAAATATAACCCTTATGCTAACTGCTGGTTCCCAGATATGTACAATTATTATATGTCAATGAAGTCCATGGAAAAATGAAATCAAAATACAGATTTATTTTGGCACACCCTCCCCACCCCCCACCAAACAATAGGTCCCATTGTTTTCCATGACTGAATCTGCTGGTCCCTAGGTCCCATTGTTTTCCATGACTGAATCTGCTGGTCCCTAGGTCCCATTGTTTTCCATGACTGAATCTGTTGGTCCTAGGTCCCATTGTTTTCCATGACTGAATCTGCTGGTCCCTAGGTCCCATTGTTTTCTATAACTGAATAGTACTCCATTCAATACTTGTGCTAGATTTTTTCAATCCACTCATTTGTTCTTGGACATTTCAATTGATTCCACTTGGTAGCAATTATGAAATGTTACCTCTAACTTTGATGAACCTATAAAAAGAAGAGCCAATTCACAAGTCTGAAGAAGAAAGAATGAAGTCAACTACTGTCACATGGGGTCAACATAGTGGTTAAAAGCACAGACTCAAAAGCAAAGCTTTCAAACATGAATGAATATACGTATTACCTGGAACCCTTGTAAAAATGTAAGTTCGATTAAGTAGGTCTAGGGCAGGGGTAGAAGTCCTTCATTTCTTTTTTTCTTTTTTTTGGAGAGATTTTCGATATAGGGTGCGTGCGCTCGCCAGACAGACAGAGAGAGACATAGAGACAGAAAGCGAGAAATCACCCCCCAGGGGGGATGGTCATGCCGCAATCCCTTCTCCTCCATTCTCCTCTCAGGATCTTGGGCATGCATGCACATGCGCCTGGCGTGAGTTTTAAGACACCGGGTCTGGGATGCGAACCGCGGTCAACTACGTGGGAGTCCAGCGACATAGCCATTACACTAACTGCTGGTTCAAAACATTCTTCATTTCTAACAATTTCACTAGTAATATAATACTGGGGATCCAAAGATCCCCTTTGAATAGCAAAATTATAGAGTCAAATGATCTAGCTTCAAGGCCTAGCAGTGGTGAGTGGTGTAGGTAGTTTGTGTACTGATTGGCAGTGCTGGAAGCCACATGACCAATTAGTTTTGAATCCCTAGTGGACCTAAAACACACCAGGGGCACCTTGTGGCCCAAATCCTGAGACGAAGCACTGAGGAAAGGGAACAGTGGTGAGATCCTGTCGAGCATGCCTGTCTCTCCATTTCTTGCCTGTTTGCCTTTTGCAATTCTCTCTCTCACACTATCTTTCTCATGAAAAGAAATAAAATTTAAAAAGCTAACAAAGTTCAAGTTCTGAATTTTACCAAGCTGGGTAAGCGTGGATGATTTAAGACTTATATGCCTTAATTTCCTCATTTGTAAAATAAAAATAACATTACCTGTATCTATGGGTTGTGTGAGAATGAGTAGAGTTAATATGTAATAGGGCCAAGAAGAGTATCTTGCACATGACAGGAGTTCATTGCTGGAAGAATTACTTAACAGCAAGCTAGGAGTGGGGAAGGGGTCTGTGCTTTTGAACCCAAAACTTTTATCTTTCCCCAAAGGAGTCATCTGCCCTTCAGCTTCTAACTTGGTACCTTTGGTTGTCTTTGAGTCAGCTCTGTAGCATCCTAATTAGGGCTCAAGAGAGCAAAATGAAAGCTTTTGCAGAAGTTAATGAGGAGTCTTTCTTTTCCTTCCTAAGGGCAGAGAATGATTAGATTTATATTTAAGAAAATCACTCAGAGCACATGGAAGACAGACAGTAGGAACTGGGCAAGACTAAGGGTGGTAAGTTATATTTTGAATGTATAATAATAGGCCAGGGAACAAATAAAAACAAAGGCAAAAAGCAAAACAAAAAAACAAACAAACAAAACAACACTGAGATTAGGACAGTGGAGAGAGATGATGAGGAGGGACAGATGATTCATGCACAATTACGGAGGTTGACTGGGCAAGGCCTGGCATTAATTAGTGGGCACAGTTGGTTTTTGAGAGACATGTGAAGAGGTCTCCCTTTTTTCTAGCTTGGTTAAGGAGATAGATGTTGGGAACTATTTACAGAGAAAATGAAGAGGGAATAAAAAGTAATAAAGTGGATAAATAAAGCAGAGGAAAATAAGATGGTAATAAGACTAATCTGGAGCGTGTTAAAAGGAGCTGTGGAGGTAGATACCCACAGGCAATTAGACATCTATGTCTGCAGTTCAGGAAACATTTATGTTGACTATACGAAATTGGAAGTCACTGTTGCTTGTCTATTAAGGTTCTGGGAATGAATGAGTCCATCTAGGACAATATGAGCTGTAAGAGTATCAGCTGTAATTGGAAACAAATTGGAAGCCATAAAAAATGATTTCCAAGGAATGGTGGGAGAGGTAGGAACAAAGCCAAAAAACAAACAAAAAAGAGAATGAGAGAGAGAGAGAGAGATGTACCAGAAGACTAAGGAGGAAAATGCTTCCCCAATGAGGGGATGATCAGTAGGGACAAATTCCACAAGATATCATCTAAGTTCCTGGAAGCCAATTCTTCCTCCCTGACTCACTGAATCTGTCAACATGATATTATTCTTCTAATCTCTCAGGGCCAAAGCCTAGTACCTTAGTTTATTGCATCCTGCTTCCTCATTCTTTATATTTAAGAGACTCAGACTTCCCTCCAATTCGTTGACATCAATCCTTTTTCTCTACACACAATTTCACCTGCTGGTCCCAGTACTCCTCCTACACGATACAAACACTTCCTGTAAACAACAACTAGAGCCAACTTCCTAAAACACTTTTTTTCTTTGTTATTTTCTTAATACTTTACCTCATATAATTTGGAATTTTGTTTTCTTTAGGAATATAAGCAGCTATGTATTTGAGTATTATCTATGCCCTTGACTATAAAGAAATGCCTGAGATTAACAAACAAATTGAGGATGATGATAACTTCTACTGCAGGCAGAAACAGTTATAATTATGGAAAGGAGCACAGGGCTTTCAGTCACACTAGTAATGTTTACTCTTTTCCCCTTAAATAGAGCATGTTCTCTCAGGTTCACTCAGCACACACAAGAAGACCTCAGGATGTGGGGACCAGCAGTTAGTGTAATGGCTATGTCGCTGGACTCCCATGTAGTCAACCGCGGTCTGAGTCCCGGACTCTGTGGCTTAAACTCACACGGGGCACGTGTGCGTGCGTGCCCAAGATCCTGAGAGGAGAATGGAGGAGAAGGGATTGTGGTATGGCCATCCCCCTTGGGGAGTGATTTCCTGCTTTCTGTCTCTCTGTCTCTCTCTGTCTATCTGGCAAGCACACGCACCCTATAGCAAAAACCTCTCCAAAAAAAAAAGACCTCAGGATGTGAACCTGGGACCTTCCCATATAGCCTCAGCATCATGAGATGTTGCATTAAAGCTTAGCCACCACAACTGGCCTAATTATGTTTACTTCTTAAGCTGTCTAACAGGATCATGGACCTAAGTTTTTGTGTAATTATTTAAAATTACCTTATAATGATAGGACTCTGAATTTCAATTATTTACAGTCTTTTCCATCTGGGACCGTGCTCTCTGTCTCATTTTTATTTTCCACAGTTCCTTATGGTATTCTCAAGGACATTTGCTTGCCTTCCTTCTGCCAGTGTCCACTGGTCAGGAATTTGTCTTCACTCAGGCCTTTCCAAAAATTTTGTAGCCCTTTAAGATCAGAAACTATTGCTTCTGAATTTTTTACTAGATATGACCTCATCTAAAACCTATGAGTGTGCATGCATGTGTGTGTATGACAGTTTTTCCTTTTAAGAGTTATTTTACCTTAGAGCATGTGCACTCACCAGAGAGAGAGACAGAGACAGAGACAGTGAGAGGGAAATAAGCCCCTGGGGAGATGGCCACACCACAATCCTTTCTCCTCTATTTTCCTCCTGGGATCTTGGGCATGCATGCACATCTACCTGGTGTGATTTTGAATTTGCTGGATCTGGAACTTGAACTGTGGTTGGCCATGTGGGAGTCCTCCAGCAACGTAACCACTTTGCCATCTGCTGGCCCTCTATCTGACGTTTTTCTCTCTCATTTCCTGATATATTTTTGTGGTATTTTTTTCTTACTATATAGTTCATTAATTCTAACCCTGATTACACGTTTGTTTTGTTTAAATTTATCCTCAAAATTCATGTGTTGAAAACAATCCTTAAAGCAATTGCATTGAGAAGTAGGACCTTTAAGAGGTGATTACTGAATTGTTTCCATTGTCGTCAGAGTGGATTAGTTATTGAGAGTGTAGGCTTCTTCTTCTTTTTTTTTTCTTTCATCTTCTATTACTCACTTGGTATTTTATTTAGTTCTCTTCCTAGAGTGTAGGTTTCTGCTAAGAAGAGTTTCTCCTAATCTCGCTCTCTATCTGGCGTGTTAACGTGTCCTTACACTGTTATGACACAGCAAGAAGGCTTTCACCAAACACAGCTCTTTCGTCTTGGACTTCTCTGTCTCCAGAACTGTGAGGCAAATAAATCTCTTCTCTTTATAAATTAGCCAATGTGCGGTATTCTGTTGTAGCACTGCACAATGGACTAAGGCAACATTAAAATGACCTAAGACTGGAAACTTTTCATAAATATTTATGCCTAGATCCCAAGTCAGCAGTCCAAGTAGATCTGAATGATAGAATTTTTGAAAAGCTACCAAGGTGATTCTAACAACACAGATATCATTTCATCATGCCTTAGAGCAGGATCCACCTCTTCTTAGCCATCTCACCAGCAAAGAATTTCACATATCTGATATGACAGTTTTGAGTATGCAAAATATGTGAATATGAGCTTAAATACCAAGTATAGTCAATGAAAGAAGGAAAATCTAATAACCTTTTAAAAAATGCTACACTGTTCCTCTGATATTATAATATACCAAATAGTATCCACTTAGCAGTAACTTGACCTTCAACAGTTTAGTGTCATGAATATTTGTAAGCTAGTTACCTAAATGCTCAAACATGAACAGCTGGACTGAAATTGACACTGACTTGAGTGACTCTAAATACCAGAGCCTAGGGAGGCAAGGCAATAAATAAAAGCTCATAGTTCCAATGTTTGACAACTGATCCTTAGTGCCAGAAAGGGTCAAAGTAGCAGTAGAAGAGTGTAAGAGATACAGTATAAATAATGTAGGTCATTTGGCAAAAGAGTAGCAATACAAAGATGTTTAAAAATTGCCCAAGGTACTATATGAATAGTGAATAGTGTTAAAATGTAAAAATCTCTTCCAAAGTTTTCTGCTTAAATCGTAACCACATGTTACTGTGTGTTGCAACGTTCTTTAAGAGTCAAATGGTATTTGAGTGTCTAAAGTTGTTTCATCTATAGTAGTCATGTTAAAATTATATACTTCTGGAGTTAGACTGTGGCACAGTGGTGGATGATAGCACTCTGCAAGGATGACCCACATGGGAAGGTTACAGGTTCACATCAGTGACCTCCCTGAGTGCACTAGGCAATTTCATGATCTGGGTTTGGCTGAGGCTGGTGGTGAACTGTAGTATCAGGATCCTGTTAGAAATGCTGTCTCTCTGTCTCACTCAGGGAAAAAATAAATAAAATTTAAAAATTTAAAAACTTACATGCTTCTATTTGCAGTAGTCTTGAAAGCAAGAATTAGATGACTATTTTTATGAATGACATCTCATGAGAAAAATTAATATATGTTTAATCAAATTCTTCAGAAGAAAAATGAGTAGTTTTTTAAAATTATTTTTAATTCATGAGACAGAGCATGTGCAAGCATGAGAGCAAAAACCGGAGAGAGAGAAAGAGGAAGAAATACAGGCACCATGTACAGAGTCTTGTCATGCTTCCCACTCTCTCTAGCTCATCAGGGTCTTAGGCGTGCGATTACCTGGTGTGTTTTCAAGTTGACTTTGGATCCAAACTCACGGTCAGTCATGTAGTTTCTAGCACTTCAGATCAATACGCTACTGCCTGTTTCACTGAGGCTGGGCCACACTAAATAGTTTTTAATGTCTCTTCCAACTCTTTTAAAACTATTTCCATTGACCTGTTTTTAGACTCACTGATTCTTTCTTTGACCATGTCAGATCTACTTCATTTTTGTTAGTGTTTTTGACTTCTTACATTTGCTTGATTCTTTCTTACACTTTCCATCTCATCTATTCTTGTACATTGTCAACTTCTTCCATTATGACTCTTAACCCATTAATCACAAATATTACTTTTATTGTAAAATTTGTTTCTTCCATGAGAGAGGGACACAGAGAGGAAATACTCCTTGTGCATTCATTCCAAAGTTTGTGTTGGATCTGAGTTTTGTTCTAATCCTTGCTTTATCTCTTTTCTTGCTTTTTGTCAGGCCTTGTAATTTTAATTTCTTTCTTTTTTTCCCACAGTTCGCTATGCACTTACCAGAGAGACACAGAGGAAGAAGAAGAGAGAGAGAGAGGGAAAGTGTGAAATCACCGCCCCACCAGGGATGGCTATGCTGCAATCACTTCTCCTTTATTCTTCTCTTGGGACTTTGAGCATGTACACAGACACCTGTTGTGATTTTTCAAGCTATTGGGTACTGCACAGTTGGTTATATGGGATCCAGCCACCTTAACCTCCATGCCATCTGCTGGTCCAGGCCTTATAACTTTTTATTTTATAGAGCTTCCCACACCCTTTTGGGCACATGTGTTTTCTAAAGAGAGAAATACAGAGACAGTGAGAGGAAAAGTGAGAAATCACGACCCTGTGGGGGAGGGGGGGATGGCCAGGCTGCAATCGCTTGTCTTCCTCTTGGGCATGTGTGCACACGCCTGGCATGATTCTCAAGTCACCATGTACAGGACTTGAACCATGGTAAACCATGTGGGAGTCCAGCAACATAACTGCTACACCATCTGCTGGCCCTTGGCCTTGTAATTTTTTTTAAGTTTATTTATTTTATTTATGACAGAGAACACTTGTGCACATATATGAGAGAGAGAGAGAGAAAGAGAGAGAGAGAGAGAGAGAGAGAGAGGGGAGGGAAGGGAAGGGAAGAGACGAGACGAGACAAGACGAGAAGAGAAGAGAAGAGAAGAGAAGAGAAGAGAAGAAAAGAGAAGAGAAGAAAAAAGGCAGAGAGAAGTATCCTCAATAAGAGCTCCTGTGTCCTGATCCTCTTTTCCCAGCCCTCCAGCTTTGGAGAATCTTGTGTTTTCAAAGTGACCCAGGGATCTGAACGCATACTTACCCACATGGCTTCTATTACTGCAGTTCGGTTTGCTACCAACTGTGCCACCAGGCTCTGCCTAGTCTTTGTAATTTGGGATGAAAAGTGGATATAATATATATGTAAGTAATAGGATCTGAGATAAAATAAACCTTTAGTGTGGGGACCTGTGTTAATTTGGTTGTGTTTAATGTTTTCTGTACCTATCAGTGCTAGAAGCTTCAAATTCCAGGAGTGCTCTTGCTTCGGCTTATGCCTCTGCAGAGAGAGTCAGCATCTTGCAGCCCTTTGCAGGTGAACCCTGCTACGTCACAGTCCCTTCTCCACTCTCCTCTTGGGATTTTGGGCATGCACACGCACATGCCTTGAGTGTTTTCTACTGTAGTACTGGAGCTCTTTGGTGTGGTATGCTATGGGGGAGGAGGAGCATTGTATAATCTTTTATTCAATTTCGGTGTTATTGTGGGCTTTTGCTCTTGGACTGTGACCTGTGCAGTGTTTCTCTACTGGTGTAACTCGTCCCTTCCCCATGGTCTCCTACGCCCTTCCCTGACTGTGATCTGTTTCTTTCCAGCCCTTACTCTGTTGACTATTCCCTCCTCCTTCCCCTGCCTCAACCCCCACCATTCTTTCTGAGCCAGAGAAAATCCTGGAGGGGGTCAGAAGGTGGTGGAGTGGGATGAACTCCCTCCCACAAGCTGAGCTAAAGCTCTGGCAAAGGCTTTCCCCAGGAGGTGAAGCTTGCTTCACAGTGAATACTCTTGCCCTCGCTCTGCCAGAGCAACAGGGATCTTGGCTGTTTCTTCATAGTGAGAATCTGATTGATTACATTCCTAGATGAAAAGTCAATGAAGTGTACCTCAAAAGTACAGGTGCCAGAAGTTTCTCACTGCTGTCCTACTCCACACTCAGCCCCTACTCATTCATCAAAATCACCACTGAGGTGTTTCTACCAGGTTAGGGCTCCTGAGGCTTTTCCTCAGGTAAGCAGGTCTCTGCTGCATCTCTCTGCAGCCACCCATCTCTTCTCATTTCTGGGTGCTGTGTTGCTCCATGACCTTAGTTTGCAGATGGGTTTAAGAAAAGTCATTAATTTTCCATTTGTCCAGGATTTTTCTTGTTGGGAGGATCACAGTGACAGCTTCTAAGCTCTTTACAAGTCAGAGCTAAAACCAGAAGTTGAACTAAACTGTTATTTGTTGTTGTTGTTTTTAATTGACAGGTGGCACATTCACTCATCAGAAAGAGAAAGTACCCCCCAATGGGGTGTGGTCACGCCACAATCTTTTCTCCTTTGTTCCTCCATTCTGTCAGGATTTGGGGCATGCATGTATGCACATGTACCCAGTGTGTTTTTTAAGACATGGGAGCTACATTTGAGCTATGGTAGGATCAGACTCCCTTAACCACTAGGCTACAGGGCTGGCCCTTAACTAAATTAGTTCTACTTATATATTTCTAACCTTGTAGGTAAATACAATATTTCAAGTAAAGACTTAAATCATTTAAAGATATACTACTAGAACTAAATATCCTTTAATTAGTATATTTTAAGTCTTCAAAACTATTTTTAAAGCTATTGGTGGTTAACGTTTAATGTTTGAAGTAGTTGAAGTTTAGTGCTTAAACTTTGGGCAATTTTTTAGTGTTGACACAGTCAAAATGATTTTAATTATTTAATTAATAAAACAACTGCTTCTCAGTTCATAAATACAGTAACCTGATTCTGTTATTTTAATATAACTTTCTCAGTAGTTACATTATTTTTGCTCCTATTAATAGAATTATGTTTGCTTATTTTATTCTCAGTTTATTTTTGGTATTAATATACTTTTAAAATAATTCATGACATCTGAAATCTATCACTGACTTCAGCATTTTAACTCTATTTTGGTTTCCTGACCTAAACTTTTAAATTTTTTTACATTTTTGCTATAGGGTGCATATACTTGCCAGAGAGAGACAGAGAGAGAGAGAAAGTGAGAAATTACTCTTCAGAGGGGACGGCCATGCTGCAATCCCTTCTCCATTCTCCTTTTGAAATTTTTAGGCACACACACACACACACACACACACGACATACACATACACATACACATACACATACACATACACATACTCACACACCAGGCTTGTTTTTCAAGCCATTGGGTTTGCCACTTGACCTATGAGTCAGCCATGTGAAATCCAGTGCCTTAATTACAATGCTACTTGCTGGCTTGACCTAAAATGTTTTTAAGATTACATTTAGTGTCATAATTAGAATCATTTTGATTATTTAAGCTTATCTGGGTTAAAATAGAATAAAGATAGTTTATTTATCTATGTATTTATTATTTTTATTAGTATAAGATAGTTATTCATAGATGTACAGTAACAAAGAGAAAACATCAACTTTATCCAAGTTTAAGCAATCATTGCCTTGGCATAGTATTATAAAGATTCTCCTCACTTGAGCTACTCAATATCTTGTGTCAGATTCCAGGCCCACCTCTGTGGGTCAGAGATTGGATCCTTTGTCAAAGGTTATGGTTTCAATCAGCAAATACTGGCAAGCAGGATACCTCTGTATTTCTCAGTATCCTTGGTGGTTTCTTGAGCTATTCCGTAAGTGTAAGGTTAAACAGAAATAAGTTGAAATGGGTCTGCATTCCGGGCTGGTGCAAACTGAAATTCTGTCTGCCAATGAAGGACATACATTTCCTAGTTTAATACTTCTGGATGCAGGAAGAATGGGAACTACCCAAACTCGATTATCAATTTGAGAATTCTCTGGGCAGGTATCTGACTTGCCTAAAAGGAGAGTTTGTAAGATTTCCAGGAATTAGTTCAACTTCCCATTCCCACAACTACTTCATACATTCTCCTCTCTACGAGTCTCTGACACCTCCTCTCAGCTGCTCATTCATAACTGATAGCCTTTGTTGCTATTCCATGGAAAAAAATACAAATCTGCCAATTTGTGTCTGTACTCACGTCTCTTGTATTTCTTTCTGTAGTGAAATAGATGAGTGGTCCTGGGTTCTAATGATCCAACTCCTTCCCTCATGCACTGCCTCACACCACTCATCACCATCTCAAGGACTTCACTTCTGTCCTAGGCCCTCCTTCTCCCATATTACAAATAATTACAATTTACCTAGCTTCCACATTTCCTTTAGTTCCATTTTCCAATTTTCTGTTCCCTCGTATAATTAAAGCTCTTAAACTGCATGTCTTTACTCATTGTCTGTAATTTCTGTCTTTCTAGACTGTTTTGAACCTCCTCCAAAGCTACTTGTCTCTTTCTTTTCATAGGAATTGCTTGTTCAAGGCCACTGCTGTGGTTTAAATGATTACTCCCAAAATTCACTTGATGGGATTTGATTATGATGGCATTAAGAGAGTAAGTATTTAGTGGAGCTACGGTGTTGAAAGGTGAGGATGTGGGCGCATATTAGGATTGACTCCTGTTACATTCGAAAGAATAAAGAATGAGACCAGAGAGACACATGGACGCTGACAGCACTCTCCTGCTTTCTGCCAGAAGATCTCATTGGAAGTGGCCTCTGGCACCTGGACCTCAGAACCATGAGCAAAAAACCTGTTTTCTCAAATTATCCAGATGCTGGTATTTTCTATTTTAGCAACTGAGCAAATGAGAACATTACTGACCACCGTGAGGCCAAATTCAATAGCTGCTTCTCAGTTCTGATATGGCTTAACTTGTGCACACCTTTAGAACCTGGGAACAGCTCTTGACACAAGTGATCACCCCTGCTCTCTTGAAACACTGTCTTCACTTCACTCCGGAACCCTCCTCACTCTCGATTCTCCTTCTATCTCGTTGGCTGCTCTTTACCAGTCTCCTTTACTACATCCAGTTCTGCCTTAACCTTACAGTCTCTACATTGGCCTCTCCCAGAGACTTTTTTCCTTCTCTTTATGGATGTTCATTTTCATTTACTTCCGTAACTTTCATGCCAGCTCTATAAAAATTTTAACATTAATATCTGCCTGCTCAACAACTCCATATGGACATCTGTAAGTACCTTAAACATACAAGGGGGCTTTAAAAGTTCGTGGAAAAATGAAATTAAAGTAAACTTATTTTGGTGCAAACATTTTTATTTTTGAAATCCATGTACAGTTTTTTTTAATAATATACATTCTTTATAAACTTTTTGGGGATCTCTTATACATAGTCCATAACTGAACTTTTACTTAAATCTATTCCTATCCAAGCCTATTGCATATATTTTGATATGATAATTTTCTAGGCTAAAGATGATAAGTGGTAAAAACGGAAAGGTCATTTACAAAACTTGTTTTAATGGTTAAAATTTATTTTGCATGGAGGATAAGGAATGGAGGAGGGAGTAGCCCAGGAAAAAAACATTTAATAGACACAAGAATGCATGTAAAAAAGGCAAATAGGTATGGAATAGTATACCACAACAGAGTAAAAATGGGGGGGGGTTGTCAATACCAACCTTATATGTAATATCTTTAAAAAATACTAATAGAATGAAAACTGAAGGTGTATGACCTAATGTAATGCTCTTTGTGAAGGTGGTGAATATGGTAATAGCCTTCATTTTATAACCATACATCACATGTATGCTTAAAAAATTATTGCTCCCTACAAAGATGTACAATTAAATATAAATACAAAATTATAAAATGGGAAAATTTTAAAATAGTTAACAACAGTTTTCAATTTTTGCCATAAAATACTTGTGCTTGCTGGAGAGAGACAGAGTGAGAGGAAAAGTGAGAACTTTTCCCCAGGGGAATGGCCATGCTACAATCCCTTCTCCTCCATTCTCTTCTCAGCATTTTGGGCACATACACATGTGTGCTCAATGTGTTTTTCAAGTTGCCAAGTCCGGGACTCGAACCTCGTAGTTGGCCATCTGAGATCCTGCTGCCTTAATCACCATGCCACCTGGTTGGCCCCACAACAGTTATTGTTTACTATAGTCACTCTGCTGTTCTCTAGAACATTAGAGTGAATTCCTCTAATCTAACTGTAATTTTGTATCTGCTAATCGACATCTCTCTCTTTCCCACCCTCTCATCCTTTTCAGCCTCTGGTATTGACTGTTTCACAATGAATGAAGTTTTTTGTTTGTTTGTTTTCGTTTTGTTTTGTTTTGTTTTTTAAAGAAAGACAGACTGCCACTTGCAGCTCCTCATTTGTATGTGTCAGGAGTTTTGAAAGCTTGACTATCCTGCCATCTCATACAATGGACCTTGAGAGCTTGTTTGGAGGTTCTAGCAGGAGAGCACAGCTACTTGTATACCTTTGACCAAAGAACGGTCCTCCTCTATTGGGGGTGGTCATTCTCTTTAACTGAGTGTGCAGCTTCAAGAGGGATGCACATGGAGTGGTGAGGGAGGAAGGGGACACCTGCCTAAGCAGCCAGATCAGCCAAATCAACCCTGGTGATCGATGGGGTGACAGCTATCACAGCCAGATTGCCCTCACATCCTGAATACAGGCTTAATAAGAGAAACTTTGATGGCTCTGGTGACATAACCCACAGCAGTGGCAATATCAACCCCTTCTACAAGCCTGTACTGAAATCCTGCCATTAGTGCAGTTGGAACATGCACAACTGTAGCTCAAGTCTCAACCTCTGTTCCTGCTCTGGCTCCCACTTCTGCACCTGTTTCCCTCATTCCAGTATCAAGGACAGCATCTTCTGAACCTGCTCCACTAGTGCAACTAAACAAGAGGACCCTACAGAAAAGGTAGCAGGGACAACAACAATTAGCTCAATACTAACTAAAACACACAAGGAGGATCTTCTTAATAAAACCTTTTACAAAGGTGCAAAAAGAGCATTTATGACAGATTGACCTTATAAGTATATGGTAATGAGATCATGTCAATGGGCCATAAACAGGAGCAAATAATTGCAGCTCTCAAAGCTTTTTCAACAACTCTGATGGATGAGTAAAGCATATTCTTTAAAAAATATATACATCAGAACAGTAAAGCATATTCTTTAAAAAATATATACATACCATGTATTAAAATTTTTTTAAATATTAAGTTCCCTTTTTTTTCTCTTATTTTAGAGAGATATTTTTGCTAAAGGGTTCATGTGCTCACCAGAGAAATAGAGAGAGAGACAGAGAGAAATTACTCCCCAGGGCAGATGGCCAGGCTGCAATCCCTTCTCTTCCACTCACTTCTCGGGATTTGAGGCATGCATGCACACACGCCCTGTGTGAGTTTCAAGTTGCTGGGTCTGGGACTTGAACTGCAATCGACCATGTGGGAATCCAGTGCCTTAACCACTATCTCACCTGCTAGCCCCACAGATTTCATCTTTTAATACAGCCTTAGGTTTACAGAGTAATCGAGTTGTGTACAAAAAGTGCCCATATACTTCTTTTCCTTCCCACAACGGTGTCTCCTATTATTATTATTATTATTATTATTATTATTATTTATTTTACCATTATTTCTTCCATGAGTGAGTGAGATATACAGAGAGAGACAGCACTCCCAACACAGTATCGTCACCACAATCCACCCTCACTTCAGTCGCCCTGGATCATGGGCACCTGTGTGTCCAGTGTACTCGGGGAGGCCTCTGGTCATGAACCTGGAACTGTCTCATGTGGGTCAGCCTTGGAGTGCATCCTGCATTTTACCATTGCTCCAGCTTTGGGCCCCAGTTCCCGCTATACCTAACATCTTGCGCTAGTGTGTTATATTTGTTACAACTCATGGACCAATATTGATAACATTGATTATTATTAGCTAAACATCTGTAGTTTACACTAGGGTTCACTCTTGGTGTACAGTTTTATGTTTTTTGATGAATACATGATGTCATGTACTCACCATTATAGAATCACACATATTAGTTTTACTGCCCTAAAAAATCCTCCACGTTCCTTCTATTTATTCTCCCCCGCCCCCTCTCTCTGGTAACTACTGATATTTTTTTGTATAGTCTCGATTCATTTGTCTTTTCTGGAATGTCATACAGTAGGATTCATACAGCATGTAGCCTTTAAAAACTGGCTTCTTTCATGTCAAAATATGTTTTAAAGGTTCTCTGTATCTTTCTGTGGCTTAATAGACCATCTCTTTTTTCTCTGAATAATATTTCATATGTTATTGTACCTCTGTTCGTTCACCTACTAAGGAACATCTTGATTGTTTCCAATTCTTGGCAATTATGAATAAAACTGCTGTAAATATTCATATGCCAGTTTTTGTGCAGACATGTGTTTTAGTTTTACGTGGGTACATAATTTAGAACGCTATTACTAGTAAGACTAAGTTTAGCTTCAATGTAAATCATTAAGCTATCTTCCAAAGTGACCTATACTACTAGATGACAGTAACACCCCTTTTCCCATTCTCAAGTACCTGCAGTGTTTCCAGGGGCCAGAAGGTGGTGTAAAACACAGTGCTCCACGAGGCTGGCCCACATGGGAAGGTTGCCAGGTGGCATCTGGAGGTCTCCCCGAGTACACAGGGTATGCTGTGCCCATGAGCTGGGCTGACTGAAGTCACCCATGGATCTCAGCAGTAAGGCTTTCAGAGATTCTATACATCTCTGTCTCTTTATCTTTATCATTCATGGAATAAATAAACTTTTTTAAAAAGTCCATAGAAAAATGTCTCTGGGAAGGCAAAAATCATGCCTCCTTCACTCACCTCATGTGGAGAACTCTTCTCTAGACCAAGATGTAGGTATATCTTTTTACCCATCAAAGAAATGGCCTGTTTGATGCCTAGGCTACCCAGTCTTTTAGGGCGTCAAAAATATATTATTAACAGACACAACAATTAAAGTCTATTTTGTTATAGGCTGAGTTGTATCCCTACAGAATTCCTAACTCTTAGTGTTTGAAGTCCTAACTCTTAGTGCCTCAGTTTGTGGCTATTTTTGGAGATAAGATCAATAAAGAAGTAATTAAGGTTAACTCAGGTCACTAAAGTGGGCCCTAATCCAATACAACCATTGTCCTCATGAATAGGGAAAATGAGGACCCAGACACACAGAGAGAAGACCATGTGAAGACACAGGGAGAAGAGCCATCTGCAACCAAGAAGAGAGGGAGGCCTCAGAAGAAACTGGTGACACCTTGATCTCAAACTACCTTCCAGAATTGTGAAAGATGATGTTCTTAAGACACCCAGTCTGTAGAACTGTGTTATGGTAGCCCTAATAAAATAATATGCAATGCTAAAGATAGGCAAATAAATGAAGGAAAGAAAACAAGAAGGAAGGAAGGAAGGAAGGAAGGAAGGAAGGAAGGAAGGATGGAAGGAAGGAAGGAAGGATGGAAGGAAGGAAGAAAAAATTGGATGATTTTATTTGTTTCCTCAGTATTTCTCTTGGACCTCTCATGGTATAAACATCTTTCTCATCATGTAGTGATTCTAATATCTGAATAGACATATTTTTATTTCAATATGACCCTAAACTTAAGCAAAACATATTATTTGTTCCTTTAGAGACAAATATCTGGGGCTAAACAGTGGGACAGTGGTAAAACATGACAATATGAGGCCATCCCACGTGGCAAGTTTCCCGGTTCAAGTGCAGAGACTTCCCTTAAGTATGCCAGGCATGTGAATACCCATTATCCAGGGTTCGCTGAAGGCTTTCTCTTTCTCTTCCAGGGAAAAAGTGAATAAACTTAAAAAACAAAAAAGAAAAAGAAAGGAAACAAAAATCTGATTGAGACACTGACTATATATATATATTTTTTTTTTTTTGAGAAGTTTTTTGCTATAGGGCATGTGTGCTTGCTGGAAAGACAGAGCAAGACAGAGAGATAGAAAGCAAAAACTCAGCCCCCAGGGGGATGGTCACACTGCAATCTCTTCTCCTCCATTCTCCTCTCAGAATCTTGGGCATGCACACACACTCTCCCAGTGTGAGTTTAAGCTGCCAGGTCTGGGATTCAAACTGTGGTGAACTGTGGGAGTCCAGCAACGTAACTATTATGCCATCTGCTGGTCCCAAGACACTGACTATATTATACTCTGGAGTTGGTAGATTATATTTAAATGTGGTTTAGAAATACCACAGACTATACTTTATAAGCAATGTAAGAGATTTTCAAGGACAATGTTGACCAAATGCAATTTTTCACATTATAAGTTAGCTTCAAAACCAAGCTCTCACCCAAAATTTGACTTTCCTGTACATTAAGGAGAAGTCTTAGTATGAGCCTGTAATAAAATGAATTCATGCTTAATAAATTATGTCAGGGTATACCTAGCCAAACTCAAAAGGAGTTAGTCATTGTTTTCATAAAGTACTGCGTTGTTTTGGAACATTTAAAATGTGATGACTTTTATAAAATAAATGCAATTTATTACACATGTTTTGGAGAAATATATCTATCAGTTATAATGCCATTCATCTTTATACTGATTGCCACATTTCTGTAGATTTTAAGCTAAAATGTACTTGATATTATTTAATGCTACCAATATGTGTGTGTCCATGTGTGTGACAATATTTTTCCCAGGCCAGCCTTGAACTTGCAAACTGATTACCTCAAATTTCTGTGTAGCTGGGGGTACAGGTGTATGCCACCATACCCAGATAATATACCATTCCAGCTATTTTGTCTCTCCTCTCAAAGATGTGTCTATAGGGGCAAACAGATGGCATGGTGGTTAAGGTACTGGACTCTCACATGATGAATCATGCTTAGGGTCCCAGACCTGATGGCTTGGGAATCTTGCCGGGTGTGTGTGCATGCATGCACAGAATCTTGGGGGAGAGAATGGAAGAGAAGGGATTTTGGTGTGGCCATGCCCCTATGGGATGATTTCTCCCTTTCCCTTTCACTGTCTCTCTTTGGAGAACACACAAACCCTATGACAAAAAAAAAAAAAAGTTTTTTAAAGTGTCTACAAAGTCAAATTCTGGGTTTATTCCATAGCCTAGTGGTCAAGGAATGGAATCCCACATGGCCGATGGTGGTTGGAATCCTGGCCCAGCAACTGAAAAGCATACCAGATGCATGTGTCTGTATGTCTCAAATCCTGACAGGACGGAGAAATCAGGAAGAAACTGTAGTGTGGCCACAACCCATCGTAGGGTGTTCTCTCTCTCTCTGGTGAACACCTGTGTTCTCTGGCATTTAAAAACAACAAACGTTTCTCTACCACGTATGTCTTAATCCTTTAACTAGCAGAGTACTGCTGCTCTGACCAATCCCAGGGGCTCCATTCATTCACACTGTATTCCCTGTGTAAAGTACTCTGAAATCACAACGGCCCTAACAATTAAATCTATTCCATCTGTGACTACTTATTTTGGATAGCTCTGTATAAACACTTTATTTGTCTTTAAAAAAATGAACTCTTATTTCAAAACCACTCTGTGTGGGCAGAGGGTTGTAGGAGAGGGCTGTAAGTAATAAAATATTTCCCAGCACCCGTAAAATACCCCTGAGTGTTTTAAAGGAAATAAAGATGGCAGTTGATTTGATGCTGATAATTTAGGTTTCTTCATTGGAAAAAGTGCCACTGACTAAAAACTCCCCCATAAAATGGAACTCGTATTTAAATATTGTTAGCTTATTACTTTTCACTATTTTTATGCCATTCATTAAGTACTTCAAAATGAAGTTCATAATCGTAATTACTTCCTACCCTCTCCTCTTTACTGTATTGTCTTATTGCTCCACTTCTATTAAACAAATTTTTCAAACCAAATTGGCATGTTTGTTTTCCTAGCATAGCCACAATAGAATTGTCTGGGAGAAAAATGTGGCTAGAAATAAGCATAATCCCTGTAGACATCTTTTATTTTCTAATAACAGCCCTCTGAAGCAAACTCATATAGGTTGGGTTCTGTTTGAGTGAATTCCAAGATATTTCAATTTTTTTTTCATATTTTAAGCACCATATTCATTTCATTGACTAACCATTAAATGAAAAAGAGAAAATGATCTTAGCCCATTTGAGTTGCTATAACAAAATATCATAGAGTGGGTAATACATGAATAACAGAAATTTATTTCTCACATTTCTGGAGGCTGAGAAGATTTAGTGTCTGGTGAGGCTCACTCTCTGCTTTATAGATGGTTCTTTCCAGCTGTGTCCTGACATGGCAGAGGGGTGAAAAAGTTCCCTCAGATCACTTTTATAAAAGCACTAGTCCCATTCATGAGGATGAAGTCTTCATGACCTAATCATCTCCCAAAGGCCCCATTTAGTACTACTATTATTTTTAAAATTTTTTGTCATAGGGCAAGTTCACTTGCTGGAGAGAGACAGAGTTAGTGAGAGGAAAAGTGAGAAATCACCCCAAAGTGGGTTCGGCACGCTACAATCCCTTTTCCTACATCTCCTCCTGGGATTTTTGGCATACATGCACATGCACCTGGCATGATTTCCAAGCCTTCAGATCTGAACTGTGGTCAGCCATGTGGGAGTCTAGCACCTTAACCACCACATTACCTGCTGGCCCTAGGACTTCGCTTTTTTTTTTTTTCCCCCACAAATAGAACTTTTTATTTGTCACTATTAAAAGTCTGAACTTTAAACAGATTCTTGGACTGGTGGTTCATAACCGTCAGCTCGTTCAACTTTGGTGCCCGTGTCATCCCCAGTAGCTTTTCCAGAGCTACTACCTTCACCATGAAGCTCCATGAGTTTTCCCAATTCAAACCTGGTCTTCTTCAGCATTTTGACTTTCCTGATGAAGACATCATGGAGAGGCTAGATGGACTGGCAGGCCTTTTCTATGTCTTTTCCGATGCTGTCTGGAATCTTTTCTATGTCTTTTCTGATGCTGTCTGGAATCAGTTTATTGACCACTTCTTTCAAGCCATTTGTCTGCCCCTCCCGGGTCATGATTTCCGTCATCTTCTTCCGGATTTGGTGGGCCTGCTGATGCTGGGCATAAGAGGTCTTCCGTACCTGATTGTTGTGTTTTTTAGTAAGCCCAACACAGAAGAGACGAAGCAAATAACCATCGGTAGTCTTGACGTCATGAGCTTCAATGGTGGTCTGCCATTTTTGACCATGGAACACATTTTGCCATGGGTGAGATCCATGCCATGGAAGTTAGTCAGGATGTTTTTGCCCTGAACGTCCTCAGTAATTAGCATGAATTTCCTAAATGCGACTTCGTCATTCTGCAGATCTGCAAGGCTCACTTCAAACACACGGCCCTTAAGGTCATCAGATGCAATTTTGGTTCCTTGAGTCCTGGAAACTGGTGTCTTCCCAATACTTCTCATATTGAACATAGCAGGTACTTTCACGTCATACCAATCTTTTTTAGAAAATGGATCAACCACTTTCTTCTTGGCTCCCTTTTTGCCGCCTTTTGTAAGGTACTTATTCTTGCCAAACGCCATGGTGCTACTCAGAGAGCCAAAAGGCAGGAACTCACTTCTTAATGTCACTGGGGGATTAAATTTCAAAGTATGAATTTGGGAGTAGGAAGAGTATAAACACTCAGACCATAGCAAAAGTATATGAATGCACAATAGAAAATTAATTTTTATCAGAGGAGTAGAGGAGGTAGAAGCTGAAAAGGAGATGCTTGGCCAAGAAGGTGAGAGGAGGTCAAAATTTAGTTATCTTAAGAGACAGAGGACAAAAGCATTCATAGCAGAAAGTTAGTGACAGTGTCAGACAGGGCAGAGTTTAGAAGATTAAAGACTGGAAAACATCCGCTTGGTTTCATCAAAGCAGTTGCCAGTATCTTCAGTGAAAGTAGTTTAGGTAGGTTCACAGTGGGCATTTGGAACTCAGACAACTAAGAGTTGTGGGTTAGCAAGATATCAGAAAGTAGACAAATCTAGCGTAGATATTCTTTTTGAGAAGTTTGGCAGGAATGGAAAGAGAGAGGAGGCAGCATGGAGATGTGGAGCTGGGAGAGTGATTATGGGAAGAAGAGACATTGGGACCAGTAGATAGCAAAATGGTTATGTCACGACTCCCACATAGTCAACCACAGTTTGAGTCCCAGACCCGGTGGGTTAAACTCACATGGGGTGCATGTGCATGCCCAAGATCCCGAGAAAAGACTGGAGGAGAAGGGATTATGATATGGGCATTGGGATGTGATTTCTCGCTTTCTTTCTGGAGAGCACACAGTCCCTGTAGCAAAAATCTCTCTTAAAAACAAAACAACACAAAAAAAAAAAAAAAAAAGGGAAAAAAGGGGGGAGGGAAGACATTAGAGAGCTTGTCAGAAGGGGCCAGAAGAGAGGGAAAAATGGAAGACACAAGTGACAAAAAGGATAACCCATGCAATAGAGACCCTGAGCTAGCAGGCATGGATGGGGTTAGATGGCAATCGGTTTTTACAGGAAGAGAAACCCTGCATTAGTTCCTGCGATGGAGTAAGAAGGGATTACTGAACTACAAAGATAAAATTTGAGTCTGTCTCCAGCATCTAAATCAGGACTGACATTTGCACACAATGTTACTTGCTGGTTTTTATATGCCCAATTTCCTCCCTCTGTGTGTGTTCTTCGGCAGGAGCAATCTGCTTCGGGGGTCTCCTCATGCTTCCGGATGCCCCTGGTGCTTTGTTCTGTGCATACTCTGTCCTCTGATAGACTAACCTGTCAGACTCCGCTAGACTGCAAGCACTTTGAAGGTAGGAGCGTGTCTTATTTGCCTTTGTAATTCAGACTAAAACTGATATGAGAAACTCTACCTGTATTTGTTAAATTAATAATCGCTTCCACATGGTTGGAATGAATATAAGCATGCCTTTAAAAAATTATTTATTTGAGAGAGAGAGAGATGGATCTTTCTTTTTATTGTCAGAGGGTATGTGCACTTGACAAGAGAGAGAGAAAGTGAGAGAAGAAAGAACACTCCCAATAAATGGTCACACCACAATCTTTTTCCCTCCATCTCTCTATTGCATTAAGATATGGGGCACACATGCACACATGCCCAGTGTGTTTTTCAAGGCACTGGGGCCAGGATTTGAACCATGGTTGGCAATGAGCTCTAGCTCCTTATGTGCAGGGCTTAACCACTGTATGATAGAACAGGACTGGGAGATTGATTTTCACAGGGTCTTGCCATGTTGTGATCCTCCTGTTCTGGCTCCCAGTCAACTAAGACCATAGGTGTACACCACCACTCCTGGCCCATTTAAGTTGGACCAGGAACCAAACCTGGGTCTTGCATGTGGCACCAGCTCTGAACAGCAGTCTTAGCCCCGCTATAGCTGGTCCAGCACACTTCTCTTGAACTGTGAGCAGCAAGGCATGGGGATGGAATTAATCTCTTATCTTCTCCTGCTGTGAATTTCTGCTTCTGGTTTGACTCAGCGCTTTGTCATTATCTTAACCCCATAGCCATTGTTCTTGCTGAGCTTGGCTTTTCTCCAAGGTTGATTAATATGACTTAATTTACCGTTTCTCCATTCCAAAAAGGAATGATTTCAGGAATATAACAGCTTTTCAATGAAATGTTAGAGATCAGTGAGAACGACAGAATGTGCAGAAAAGGAATCTTTTTTTAAAAAAAGGTATTAGAGTGACCAGCAGATGGCGAAATGGCTGTCGCTGGACTCCCATGTAGTCGACCATGGTTTGAGTCCCAGACCCGGTGACTTAAACTCACGCTGAGCACGTGTGCATGCATGCTGAGAGGAGAATTGAGGAGAAGGGATTGTGGCATGGCCATCTCCCCCTGAAGGGTGATTTCTCACTCTCTGTGTCTCTGTCTCTCTCTGTCTTAAACAATTTTTATCCCAGGGACACTCTCGCCGGACACCTTTCTCATGAGAACATGGTCTACCACCTTTGCCAAAAGCTAGGCTTTCCTTATTTCTCCCCAGAAGTCCTTCTCTATCTCTTCTCCCATCCCATGGTACCCACCTGCCACACAGTGGTAGAGAGAATAATGCCCCCAAAGACTTAGGTGTTCCAGTCCTCAAAACCTAGGAATATGTCATGTTACATAGCAAAGGGAGTTAAGGTTAGAGATGCAATTGAGGTTGCTAACCCGAAACTACGGAGATTCTCCTGAATTATTCAGGTAGATTCAATTCAGTCACAGGGACCCTTAGAAGAGGTTGAGGGAGTAGGATGGTTCTGTTCAAATCTTAGCTCCATTGGCTTGAAAAACACCAGGGGCACTTCGTGTGTGGTCAAGTCCTGATGGGTTGGAGAAACAGAGGTGAAGGAATTGCAATGGGACCATGCCCCACTGGCACATGCTTTCTCCCTCCCTCTGCTCGCTATTTCTCTGCCTGGGAAGTGTAGGCACTACTCGTCATTTAAAAAAAAATAGTCACTTTTCCCTAAGATGAAAATAGCCTTCTCATGTTCAAATCCTTTCATTGTTACTAGGACATTTTTCATTTTTACACTGTTCAATGAATATTTCCAGAAAAAACATTATTCTTTTCCCATAAAGACACTAAATATATGTTAGCATATACCACGCAGTATAACACATAAAAAAAAAAACATGTTTAAGGGGATACAATGCAATTTTGTACTACAGAAATACAGTGTGTAATTATTCACTCAGGATAATTTGCATACCCATCAACTCAAATGTGTCATTACTTATGTTGGGAATATTCAAAATCCCCCCTTTTTGTTACCTTGAGATACACAATGAGTTGCTGCCATTTAGATCCTCCACACTACTTAAAACCACTAGAAATCATTTCTCCTATTGATTTTTTTATTTATTATTATTTATTTATTTATTTATTTTGCCATAGGGCACATGTTCTCACTAAAGGAAGAAAGAGACAGGCAGAGAGAGGAAAAGTGAAAAATCAACCTCCATGGGGCATGGCCACGCCACAATCCCTTCTCCTCTGGTATCCTTATAGTATTTGGGGTATGCATGTGCACACACCCAGTATGGTTTTCAAGCCACCAGGTTCAGGACTAAAATGGAAGTCAGTCACATGGGAATCCAGCCCCTTCACCACCACACCATTTACTGGTCTCTCTTTTGCAATTTAATTTCCATTAAATCAACATACCTCTCTTCCCCACACCATCTATCCTAAAGTCTGGAAATCATTATTCATACTTCTGTCTCTGTGAGGCCATTTTTGTCCATTTCATTATATGAGGGGGAACATGTAGTATTTCTTTTTCTGAGCCTGGAGCTTTTCATTTAATATGTCCTTCAGGCCTCCCCACGTAAAGCCAAATGACAAGATCTTTGTCTTTTTAATAGCTAAACAATATTTTATTGCATACATGTACTTTATTTTCTTTCTCCATTTATCATCCATGGACACTTAAGTCGCTTCCATATTTTGGCTATGGTGAACAACGCCCCAGTAAACATGGTGTGAATATCTCTGTGACACACTGATTTACTTTCCGTGGATGTATGCCTTGTGGTGGGATTGCTGGGTCATATGGAAGCTTTTAACCTGTCATGTATTTTAACAAGGATGTGTACATATATGCCTATTGAAGGAAAAAGAGAAACGAAGTGTGGCAATGAGGAAAATTTTTTAAGTACTGATTGACCAAACTCTTCCAGTATGATCGTTAGAACTCAATGTGACACAGCTGCATACTGAAAGGGCATATGTGTCCAATGAAACTGAACAAAATCAGCATTGAACTAAACCTTTTCAATGATTTAAATAGACATTTCTATGCTAGGTATGAATAAAATTTTAGGGCTATTTTTTCAAACTTTAATGTGCAAATGTGTAATTTGGAGAACCTATTAAAATGTAGATTCAAGGATCCAGCAGATGGCATAGTGATTATATCACTGGTCTCCCATATAACTGACAATGGTTCAAGTCCTGGACCCAGAGGCTTAAAATTCATGCCAGGCATGTGTGCATGCATGCTCGAAATACCAAGAGGAGAATGGAAGAGAAGGGATTGTGGCATGGCTATCCTCCCTGGGGAGTGATGTCTTGCTTTCTGTCTCTGTTTCTCTGGTGAGCACATTTGCCCTATAGCAAAAATAAATCTCTGAAAAAAAATGTAGATTCTAATTCAGCAGGTCTTAGTGAGAACTGAGATTCTGACTTTCTAATAAGCTACTAGAAGATACTGATGTTGTTGGTCTGTGAGCCACATTTCAAGAAGCAAAATCAGAGGAGACCTTGAGGGTCATAGTAAAATCTAATGCTTACAGTCTATGCTTTTATAAATTAAACATCTCAAAAGTATGTACATATTCACACAACTTCTCTTTATGTAGCAAAGTGAAAATTCTTTTGAGTTATCATTTGGAATAGAAAGGCTTGTTATGACAAGACCTTAAGGTTATGGATTTCACTTACAATTGCTGATGGTATGATACCATTTAACAATTCTTTTTCAATAACTCCATAAACATTACAAACTCGGTGTTCCCCTGAAATGTGTGCATCAGGCATGTGTTTCAAAACAGGTTTCTACTAGCCTATTGGAAGAGCCTGTTCATCTCTTTATTAGGAAAATGTAGGATCAACAGGTCAGAAGCCGTTAGCTAGCTCCCATTCCCACTGTGATGTATCTAAGAGAGGTAACAAACCTCCAGGAGAAGCTTTGCATTTGTCTAGGTTTGATTTCAGGCACTTTGCAAGACCAACAGTACAAAAAAATCTGATCAAGTCACACTGCTGTTCATTCAGTTCTTGCAGTAAACCATTCTCCCTCCTGCCTCTTGCCTGTGTTCATGCTCATTTCTCCCTATAAATACTTCTTTTCCCCAAATCCTCTCTTTATTTACATAACCATTTTTTTCCAATATCAACTCAAAAGTCATCCTATCATCAAAGATACTTTGACTCCCCAGGCTTCATCATGTGTCCTTGCCACGAATCCTCATAACTTCTATAAGAGCACATGTGACACTTCATAATTGTATACCTGGGTGATGACCTAGCTATGGTCATCTTCTTAGATGATCGTGTGTCAATTTAGGCAGGGTCTGTGTCTATTTTCCCACCACTGTATCCATATTACCAACACAGGAGAAGATACTTGATAAATATGAATAATAGAGTAAAGGCAAAATGTGTACTTTTTTAAAAAAATGATATATTTTTAAAAGTGTACTGATTTCCTCCCTGACTAATAGCAATAGAAAAAAGAGGTATAGGTTCCCCCAATAGTCTTTCATATCCCAGTCCAGCCCCCCTCAGCCAACCCTAGGTCATGGTCATCACATGTGCACCCAGGATATTCAGGGCGATCTCTGGATGCAAATCCAGAACCTTCCCATATGGGTCAGACTCACAGAGCATTGTTAACTACTGTGCCACTCTCTGGCTCCCCAAAATTTCTCTCTTTTTTAATTAATGTTTTTAATTGGTAGAGGGCCCATGCATGCACTAGAAGAGACAGAGATGACAAGAGAAGGAAAAAGCAACTCCAAATTATGTGTGGTCAAACTTGTCTATTTCTCAGTCTTGTCAGGATGTTGGACATGTGCTCACTAATGCACCCAATGTGATTTTCAAGCTGTCAGGGCCAGGATTCAAACTGCAGGTCAGCCATTTCAAATCTGGCTCTCTCAACCATTAGTTATAGAACAGGCCTCCCAAATTTGCTTTTTAATGGATTAATTTAGATAGCTAACATTAGAACCAGAGATATATTTTCTCTTAGAAAAATAGTTCACTTGGGATGAAATTGTGAAACAACTTTTTCATTCATTGATGATTAATAATATATAGGTTGGTCAATTCTCACCTATATCACCTATTTATTGGTTCATTTACATTCATTACAAGATACTTTACCAGTTGCTGGAAATACAGATATGGACCTGCATGGCTCCTCTCCCTGGGCCACTGAGCCTGGCCAATAGCTTCTGTTGATTGTGTAATGCTCAAGTGATCTACAAGAGCTCTGTGTAATTTTCATTTGTGTCTAAACATATGATTACAATGGAGAATGCACAGTTAGGGCAGGATTAGAACCTGGCTCATGTCATTTTCAGGAAGAATACCAGTATGGACTGCATGCTCAAGATTTTAAACAATAGGAGGGATAAATATTATTGTACTATATGAAGCAAGACTGTAGGCTTTGCCACTTCCTCCTCTCAGCTAAGCACTGTTTGAAAATTCAACAATGTTCAATCTGTTTATGCAAATACTTACAGAAAAATAATACCTACACATTTTTTTTCTTTTTTTGGAGAGGTTTTTGCTATAGGGCATATGCGCTCGCCAGACAGAGAGAGAGAGAGAGATAGAAAGCAAGAAATCACCCCCCAGGGGGGATGGCCACGCCGCAATCCCTTCTCCTCCATTCTCCTCTTGGGATCTTGGGCACCACGCACATGCGCTCAGCGTGATTTTAAGCCACTGGGTCTGGGACATGAACCGTGGTCGCTTACGTGGGAGTCCAACGACATAGTCATTATGCTAACTGCTGGTCCCAATACCTACACATTCTATAACCCTAGAATAATAACATTTTTATTGTATTTGAATTTGAACACAAGGCAGGCATTATGATGCTTTCTCTAATCTCATAAGACAGAATTATATCAATTTTTTTTTTCTCACTTCAAAAGGGAGACCATGTGGTGGTACAGTGCTAACACAACTGGATCCATGCGGGAAGGGACGTGGAGTCACGCTCTGGGGCTTCTCTAATCATGCTGAGCACCCACATGCGTGCAAGTGATTTACGACAGCTGAGACTGAGTATAGTGGCATGGGGACCCTGTTGGGAGTTCCTGTCTCTGTCTCTGTGTCTCGGTCACAGAAGAAATAAATGAACTTTAAAACATGAATGAAAATATAAGCATTAAAAAATTTAAGCTAAAAACTGACAATTTCTGTTTTAGCCTTAAAGAAACTCCTTGACAATCTACAGTCAAAAGTTACTTTTTGAGACTTCAGGATTTCACCATAAGTCACAGTTACTAGCCAGAAGAAAAACAATACCAATTTTGAAGTTATGCTCACAAAACACACGTTTATTGAGTTCCCATTTCATACCAGGCATTCTCCTAGGGACAAATATCTTCGTATTTATGGAGTTTATATTTTCACTAAGGGGAAAAGAAGACACATAAACCAACAAGATAATGACAATAATGATAAATATTATAAAGCCAATGCAAGAGTTACCAAGAAGGCTAATCTGTAAAGGAGAAATTTCAGCTTAAAATGTGGGGAAGAAGAAGATCTTGCAAAGATCTGGGAAAAGAGTTGCAAGAACAAAGACTGAAGGTACCCTAAGGCAGAAACCCCACTGGTATATCAGAGGAACAGAAAGAGGAACAGAAGGCTCAAAGCTGCAGAGGAAGATTGTGGTTGGATTTTGTGGTTTGCATTTTAAGCAACATTAAAAATTACAGGAGGAGGGACTAGCAGTTAGCATAATGTCTATGTCACTGGACTCCCACATAGCTGCCCACGGTTCACATCCTGGACCTGGTGGCTTAAAACTCACGCCAGGTGCGTGTGCATGCGTGCCCAATATCCTGAGAGGAGAATGGAGGAGAAGGGATTGTGGCGTCGCCAGCCCCCCACCCCCGGGGGTGTGTGTGATTTCTCGCTTTCTGTCTCTCTGTCTCTCTCTGTCTGTCTGGTGAGCACACGTGCCATATGGCAAGAACCTCTCAAAAAAAATTACAGGAGGGTTTTGATTAGGAATAATGTTATGTTTAAACAATTATTATGGTGCTATGTATAAAATTAATTATAATCTAGTAAGAGAAAGTGCAGGGAGATCAATTAGGCTATTGTAATAGTCTGAGGAAGAGACGGTAATAGCTTGAATCAGAGTAGCAGCTACAGAGGCAGAGTGAAGTTTTGGCATTCAAAATATAAGTCTACACAAGTCAATAAATTCTCTATAATAGTTGAGTGCTGGCTCTGTGGCACAGTGGTAATGCAATACTCAAGAGAAGCTGGATCCCACATGGTGACAGTGGTTTGAATCTCTGCATTGGTTCACCTGAAACTTGCCTGACACACGTGTGAATGGGGAGGACTGAAAGAGGTCATGGCATGGTCAGAACCTATGGAAGGTGTTCTTCCTCCTGGGGAATACACATGTGCTCTAGCATTAGTAAAGGAAAAAAAAAAAAAACTGCTTCAGTAGTCATCTTATGCAGGAAGGTACAGCGTAGGTAACTTCCATTCTCCATAGGCCATTCCATCAAAGCACATTATAGTTGTGGCAAAAGCAATAGTTTAATACATGCGTAGGTTCAGGTTACAGAGTATTCTGGATTTATCCAGTACTTTGGGTTCAGTTATAGCCATCCGCGTACCTTTATTCACAACCAGGTCAAAGCATTGCAAGGGGCATGGCATGTTTCTTTCATGACTTTATGGAAATGCAGCTGAATCACATATCTTAGTGGAAATGAGGAAATATGACAACAATACATCACTTAGGCATTGATGTGAAAGGAGTGACAACCTCATACATTGATAAAACGATTACTTTCTTATCAGACAATGGAAGGGAGATCGAAAACTATTTGGTGCCTTAACTATTTTAAAGTTTAGAATGTGTCCTCTACACATAAGTATTATCAAATAGCTCTTAGAATACGAAAATAGTTTACTATTACTAGCTTTATGTACAAAGTAGTTGACTATTTATTACTTAATCATTTATTATATCACCCCACTATGCAAATAGTTATCCAAAATAATTTAGACAACTTCAACTGTTTTTCTGACATTAGAGAATCAAACGCTTCAGTACACAAGAATTACAACACAGTTACCTCTTTCAAGCCAGGCTTCAATTCAGGCTTATTTTACTTTAATGACCAAAGACAATAAGGTCGTAAATCAATACTTTGTTGATTTCTGAAATTAGAATTTTCGTAATAGATGAAATTTTACATTGCCATGGGTCTAAATGAAGCTGAAATTTTGAAACTATTAAATAAGTTAATAAGCATCTCTAGTACCAATAAATGATTTTTAAAGAATTGTAATCTCCAAATTAAATTTTCCATTGAAACAGTAGTTTTTCATCAAATAACTATTTTAATGTAAAGAATTGCATTCCTGTTTAGACCCATACTAATACAGCTTCAAAGAGTATAGCCTATCCAACTTCAAAAATATCTTTTGCCAAAATTTCTGTTCTTCCTTTTTAAATAACAAACCGTACATTGCTGAAAATATATTCGCATTACCCGTTGTTATTTTCGGTCTCTGAAAATTGCAGTTCACAGACACAGACGATTTCAGTGTCAATATTGAGAAAACAATATATCTGATTTGCAATTTTCATATTTGAACAAGGAGTGAAAATTGAGACTAATATTTTAAAAATAAGTGATTTCTCTCTGGTTCTTTCTTTTTTTTGGGGGGGGGGAGAAATTTTTGCTGTAGGGTGCGTGCGCTCGCCAGAAATATAGAGAGAGACAAAGAGGCAGAAAGCGAGAAATCACTCCTCAGGGGAGATGGCCACGCTGCAATCCCTTCTCCTCCATTCTCCTCTCGGAAACTTGGGCACGCATGCACACGTGCCCGGAGTGATTTTAAGTCACCAGGTCTGGAACTTGAACCGTGGTCGACTACGTGGGAGTCCAATGACATAGCCGTTACACCAACTGCTGGTCCCTCTACCCGGTTATTTCTTGACTTTCACTATGCATGCAAATAGTTTTCAGTGAAGGCTAGTCAGTGACTAGAATAACAAGAACAAGGTATACTTTCTGTTGTCTTTCTTTCTGTTCTTTCTTTTTCTTTCTCTTTCTCTCTTTCTTTCTTTCTTTCTTTTCTTCCTTTTTTTGGTGCTTTTACCTGTGTAAATATTTTAAGTGTATCCATATTATAATGTTCTTATAGGGAGTCTTATTCTCTGCTCTACATTTAAACTCCTCTCATACAATGATAATTTTAATTAAAAATGGTTATGAAATAGTTCATGAACAGTAAGTCATAGTCTTCATGTGAGTAAAGCTGGGCTAATTTACATTGCCTGATGTTCATATATAAGAATAGAACTCACGCCTCCAGACTATTAGCCTACTCTCCTAATTCCGAACAAGTTTTAATTAATTTTGTACTACTTGATAGCACTTTAAACCCTGCAAGTCATAGGTTTCTAGGAATCATAGTAGTAAATGAAAATTTAATTGTGGAAAATAAAGCTCTCAAGTTCTTTAGAGTTAAATGGTGGGATTTGTGTTTAAATAAGTATATAAGAGACTGAACTATAGCCAAATCTTTGAGGAAAAAAAACCACTTTTCTTTGGGTTTTTTTAAAGAATTATTTTATTTAACTGTATTTATTTATTTTAATTTGACCAGAGAGGGACAGAGTGAGAGTGAGAGAGAGAAAGAGAGAGGGAATATTATTTTTAAAGAATTATTTATTTAATTTGATTTATCATTATTGTTATTATTATTTTTTAATTTGCTAGGGCATGTGCACTCACTAGAGAGAGAGAGAGAGACAAAGAGAAAGAGAGAGAACATGAGAAAGCAAGCCATCAGGTCCAGGACTGGAACTGTGATTTGCATTGTTAAAGTCTAGCACCTTAATCACCCCACCACCTGCTGGTTCCCCCTCCTACCAGAGTTAACTTTAGTTAATTAACCACAATGGCAATATTTTAATTCAGTAGTGAATATTTGGTGACCAAATGCTCTTTTCTTTATATGGATGTATATTCTATAATACATTATAGATTGGAAATCTTTGAACATAAATCACATTTCTCAGAAAGTTTTCTTTTAGTTACAACATGAATTTATGCAAATTAAGATGTGTAAAATTGGAGTCTAGCATTTGGCATGGTGATTATGGCATTAGACTCCCATGTGGCCAACTATGGTTTGACTCCCAGATCTAGCGGGTTGAAAATCACCCCGGGCATGTGTACATACATGTCCCAAATCCCAAGAGCAGACTGCAGGAGAAGGGATTGCCATTTGGCCATTTCCTCTGGGGGATGGGTAATTTCTCACTTTTCTTCTATCAGCCTCTGTCTCTCTCCTTGGCGAGTGTGTGTATACCCTATGGCAAAAAAAAAAATAATCTTAAAAATGAAAAGATATGCATAATCGTATTGTAATTCATAATTTGACATTGTTAGATGTTTTTTGCTGAAATATTTTTCTCTCTTAATCAGACCAAAGAACTGATAAGCCCTATAAGATTGCTTAGTTTTTGAAAGGACTCTATTCAGGACAGAGGCTAACTACAGACATATACAGATGGAAAAAATGCTTTCTGTACTTGATAAAGCACACTGTTATGAATGTCAGAAAAAAGACATCTTAATCAGTTGACTGAATTGTCATCTTTGAACAGACAATATTAATGATCATAAGTGAACACAAACAGCTTAATTTACTAAAAATAAAATCAGACTAAATTTCGACTTCTTTTTGCTGGTACCAATAGGGGAATCTGTAACACTGATAGTGTATAACTCTTCTGAAAACATGAAAATGGTTTGGAGGTTGGGGCATAGGTTGAGTGGTGGGGGAAGATATCAGTAGATACTTCAAAGGGAAAAATATTTTTCTTCATACACAAATTAAAATTATGTTTTACTAAAACATGGGCCAGCCTTAGTGCAGTAGTTGGGCACTGTGCATTGGGAGATGGATCCTAAATTGTTGACCATGATTTGAGTCCTGGTCACAGTGGCTTGAGAAACATGTTGGGTACATGTGAATGTGTGCCCCAAATCCTGACAGGATGAAGAAATAGAGGAAAAGGGGATTTTGGCACAACTGTGCTGCAATGAAGGTTGTTTTTCTGTCTCTGACAATAAAGGGACCAGAAAAAAAGAAAAATTATATTATCCAAATCATAATTTGTACCTTTGATTTCATTTAACTTAGAAGAACCAAAGAATCACTAGTGAGATTTCACTGAGTTAAAAAATGCATGTAACTGCACAAGGTGTGCATTTAACTTGTCATATAGAATATTCAGTATTTCTAAGCCCAATAATGTAGTAATAAATGTAACTCTTACAATGGAACACTGATATAGGTAGTTATCAGCATATTAATTATAGTGTTTTCAAAGTGGACTTCCAAGTTGATTATTTCCAAAAAATATTCTGCTTTATGTAAATGTTCTAGTTCCCAAGCTACTTTACAAAAGACTGTTTAACATATGACATAGCCGAGATATAATATTTATATTGTGAAATAAAGAAAAAAATCGATAAGTGTTCTGTGACTATTATGATATAAAACAAGAATAATAAAAATTCTTTTTTGGGACCAGCAGTTAGCGTAATGGCTATGTCGCTGGACTCCCATGTAGTCGACCGTGGTTCACGTCCCGGACCCAGTGACTTAAAACTCACGCAGGGCACGTGTGCGTGCATGCCCAAGATCCCGAGAGGAGAATGGAGGAGAAGGGATTGTGGCGTGGCCATCCCCCCTGGGGGGTGATTTCTCGCTTTCTGTCTCTCTGTCTCTCTCTGTCTGTCTGGCCGAGCGCACACGCCCTATAGCGAAAAACCTCTCCAAAAAATTTTTTTTTCTTTGGAAACCACATTGAAGTTAGAAGAAAATGAATGAAGCCTTTTTCCAAACTCTGAAGGAAGCTGTGATGGTTAATTTTAGAGAGTTGGTAAAGCGTTACTTCCGGGTGTGTCTGCAAGTGCTAAAAGAGGCTGACATTTGGCTCAGCGGACTGAAGAGGGAAGGTCTGCAGTCAGTGTAGATGGGTACCGCCCTGTGAGCTTGAGCCTTGGATGGAGCCGAAAAGCACAGGGAAGACGAGTTCTCACTTTCTTTTCTGAAGCTAGAACCCCCTTTTTGCCCTGGCCTTAGACAGCAGAACTCCCGGTTCCCTTTCTCTTTCTCTGTCTCTCTCTGGCATGCACACATGTGCTCCCTAGCAATTAAACAAAAAAGAAAGAAAGAAAGAAAGAAAGAAAGAGAGAGAGAGAAAGAAAGAAGGAAAGAAGGAAAGAAAGGAAGAAAGAAAGAGAAAGAAAAAGAAGAAAAAAAAGAGGAGGACCTGCCCTCCTGACAGGACACAAAAATAGTCTTGAGAAGACCAGAGGAGAAAATGAGGCAGGAGATTCTTCTCACATATGAACCCTTCACAAATTAAATGCACAGAGGTGCGATTAGTAGTGTGAAGTTTGTTTAATTTGCATTGCATGTTCTGGAACAGCAAAAGAGAGGAAGTATATGAACAAGACATGGCAGACGTGGGGGAATGCTTACACAGCAAGTGTAAAGCAAAAATACTGATATGCTAAGGTTTTTTATGGATAAAGTAGACACAACACAGGAGAAGCTGGGCAATATGACCACAGAGCTGGCAATCCTAAGAAAGAACCGAAACAAGACGCTAGAGAGCTAAAGCACTACAATAGACATGAAGAATGCCTGGGATAGGTTTATTGGTGGACTGACCACGGTAGGTGAAGGGATATCTGGGTAGTTGGTACATCCACTGAGGAAAGATTCTCTGATTTTGAGGATGTGTCAATAGAAACCTCCAAAACTGAGAAGCAAGAGAGCAAAGACTGAATAAAACTCAGAACAGAGTATTCAAGGGCTGTGAGACAACCATAGAAGGCGTAAATATGCACAACGGGACTAGAAGGAGAACAAGACAAAGGGACAAGAGAAACAGCACTGAGACAACACTGACTGAGAATTTCCCAGTATTAGCGTCGAGACAACATATCTCAGATCCAGGAAGCTCAGAGAACACTAAGCGAGATAAATGTCAAAGTAAATTAATTAAAAAAAAATGTTGGGCCAGCAGCTGACATGGAAGTTAAAGCAGTTGGATACCCCATGGCCGACTGCATGATTTGAGTCCCCGATCTAGCAGCCTGAAAAAACACAAGGAGTGTGTGTGTGCACATCCAAAACCTGAGAGGAGGGGTCAGCAGGTGGCATGGTGGTTAAGGGCGCTGGACTCCCACATGGCCGTCCGTGGTTTGAGTTCCAGACCTGGCAGCTTGCTTTCTCACTTTCCCTCTCTCTCATTCTGTCCCTCTCTGGTCAACTTAAAATAAATAAATAAATAATTAAATAAATAAAGCTAAAGGAAGTAATTAAAAAAAAAAAAAAAACCGAGAGGAAAATGGAGGAACAGAGATTTCAATGTAGCTATTTCCTTTTGGGGTGGGGTGTTTTCTCATTTTTTTTCTTTCTGTCTCTCTCCAGCAAGATACACATACTATAGCAAACACTAATTTTTTTGAATAGTTAAGGGATGCAATTTTCAATCTGTGGAAAATCAAAGATTAAAAAAAAAAAAAAAAAAACTGTCCTGGAAGAAGCTAGAGGAAAAAAAAATCCCTTTCCTATAAAGGAGCAGAGATTAGAGCCAGCCCATAGCATGATGATTAAGGAGGTTGAATCACGCACAGATCTTGATGTCTTAATAAACATGCGAGGTTCCCAAAAGAGGGAGAGAGAAGAAGAAATTGTGTGAACATTTTCCTTGAAGGGTGCTTTCTCATTTTCTCTTTCTCGTGGTGAGCACACATGCCATCTGGCAATTCTTTTAAAGAGAAAATTATATTCAACTTCTCATTAGAAACCATGCAAATAGGAAGAGAGAATAGTGAAATATGTAATGTGCTGAGAGAAGAAAACACTGAATTAAAGTTCTGTGTCCTGTGAAAATACCTTTCAAAAGAGGAAAAATAAGACATTCTCAGAAAAACAACAATTGAGAGATTTGTTGTCGGTAGACCTGGCTTGTAAGAAATACTGAAAGGAGGACTGCAGTGTTGGCTTAGATAACTTAGTAACACGATGCCCTGTGGTTCTGGACCCACCTGACAAGGTCTTGGATTCGTGTCCCAGTGTCTCTCTGTGGCCACCCCATGTGCATATGCATGCTGCTGATCCTGCTGGCTGAGGCTAGGAATGGATTATTGGAGTGGCATGCACTCTCTTTCTCTCATAGAAGAAATAAATATATTAAAGAAAGGAAATACCAAAAAATATTCTTTTTAAAATTATTTATTTAATTTTATTTATTCACTCATTTATTTTAATTTGACCAGAGAGAAATACACACACACAGAAAGAGAGGGAAAGTGAGAAAGCAAGCCACCAGGTCCGGTACTCGGACCGCGGTCGGTCATGTGGGAGTGTCCAGCATCTTAACCACCACGCCACCTGCTGGTCCCGCCAAAAAATATTCTTTAGAGAGAAGGAAAATAATAGAGGTCGGAAACTCAGATCCATACAAAGAATGAAAGACCATCAAAGAAGGAATAAAGAAGACTGTACAACCCTGAGTGGTTCCTAATGTGAACTATGAACTTTGAATGATTATAATGTATCAACGTGGATCTGCAATTGTAACTAACGTACCACTTTGGTGGAGGATGTCGATTATATGAGAGGCTGTGTATGTATGGATGTAGGAATTATGGGAAATCTCTGTAGCTTCAGCTTAATTTTTCAGTGAACTTGGAACTGTTATTAAGAAAAATAATAAAACAAAAAATAGAAGGTTTTCAGCTGGTGCAACGAACATCTTGTGATACTACTCGATTCTTGAGGTGTCATAAATTAGGTTACAAATTCTGGCTGAGAAGACCTGGATGTGGAATCCTCCCTTACGACATCATATGACCCCATGTAAAATATCTGAATGCTGCAGAATAGAGATGCATGTATTACAGTATATATATAGTATATGCTATATTATATATACAAATTATACACTATACGTACGTTATAATTTGTATATTATATAAACATTTAAATTAATACATAAATTAAAAATTAAATAATCTTTGGAGGAATAAACAATAATTTTGTCCTATTCTTTTAGGAAATAATGTACTGAATAACGATAGTCTTTCCTTTCCTCCCTCCACAGAATTTTTTCTTTGAAAGCAGTGTTTTGATAAATAATTTTAAGAGTATTTTTTGGCCTCATTGTCCAGTTCCATCCTAATTTTTTTTATTTTTAGTTTTTTTTTGCTATAGAGCACATGTGGTTGCCAGAGAGAGAGAGAGAGAGAGAGCAAAATAACCCCCTACCCTACTGGGTATGGCTACACTGCAATCCCTTCTCGTCCAATCTCCTCTCAGGATTTTTGGGCACATGTACCTGGGGTGGTTTTCAAGCTGCCAGATCTGGGACTTGAACCACTTCGCTGACCATGTGGAATGCCTTAACCTCCACATCCCCTGCAGGCCCCATCCTAAGTGGTTTTCAGCATTCGTCATTTCCCCCCAAATGATAAAAGCATGTTTTTCTTCTTTGAAAGAAATATCTGTACAACACTCCCCATTCTTCACGTAAGTAAACATTCAGATCAACCTTTTCCAGGTTCTTCATCAGGTATGTCATAAGATTTCAGAGATGTAGAAAGTTATGAATGGGATTAGTTGCTATAAAGGAAAGCTTTTCATGGTTTTTAAAGGGACCGCTCAGCCTGTATCTCTTTACCTGGTAGAAAGCTGGAAATCATGCTAGGTGAGTCTAGAAAGGCAAAGTACAAAAGTTAGCAGTCGTATCTATAGTTGCCCTCACTCCTCTTCCTCTCCCCCCAATCAATGCCACCCTTATAACGGGAAGCACCAGAAGGTCCAGTAGTCATTGTAAGAGAGACATCAAGATCCCCCAAGTTTAAAGGGAGAGTATGGGGAAATAGCAACCAGACTGTAAATTAGGTTTGAATTGCACAAATTATTGTAAGCTCCTGCAAAGGAAGACGTAAGTCTCAGTGTAGACCTTTTGGTCCTATTCGAACTTTTAAAAAGAACCATGAATTATTTCAAAGCAGTTTGATACCGCATGTGTTTCTATAGCCCCAGAATCTCTCCAACCATAATTGATACAGCACCATGATGTAAAGGCTGATGTATTTTCTTCTTATTTTTTTTCCACCATGAGGAGTGTGCACTTGCTGGGGAGTGGGGAAGAAATAAAGGGGGGAGGAGAGAGAGAGAGGGAGAGAGAGAGAAAGTGAAAACTCACCCCCCTGGGGTGATGGCCATGCCACAATTCTTTCTTCTCCAGTCTCTTCTTGGTATTTTTGGCATGTACACGTATCTAGAGTGATTTTTAAGCCACTGGGTCCAAGACTCGTACTACAGCCAGCCATATGGTAGTCCAGTGGCTTAACCATCACCTGCTGGTCCCCAGAATGATGTCTTTTCAGTAACAGAAGTTCCTTCCTTCAGTTTTTAATTTTGAGCGTACTTTAAATGTTTTGAAAAATATAATTCTTCTCAAAGATGCTCATATTCAACCAAATAATTGATACTACTGGCATTAATTCTTTCCCCCTGAAATGTCATCATTACTAAATCTCAAAGATACTGTGTATGAATTTGCATCTTCCTCAAATGTAGTGATAACCTTTAAATGTTTTTGCTTAGGTCAGTCTATTACAAATCCGACTATGGTTTAGATTTGCTGCAGGTAAAGTTATTATTAATCTTGTAAAAATTGGTCTTATTTTTTCAGTATAGCTAAAACCTAACAGATTCACGTAATTGGAAAATTTTTGCTTTCTTCTAGTGTTTTAAGCAAATCCACACCTGTATTTTTGTGCAAGTTTTCTTCTTGTCTATTAAATAAACTGAGAAGGTTTATTGACATGGTTCACAAAGTTGGTTTATATTAGTCCTATTATTTAATTTATACAGAAAACATAGGTGAAATTCTTTGTCCTGCTCTAAATACTACCTCTAAAAATGTTATTCTTGTTCTTATATAAACCTCATGAGCTCATCTCTCAATTAGAAGCTATCTTCTATGAAATATTTTCACCTGTGGATTTCAAAAACCTTCTGTGTTCTTGAGTCTGTTTAAAATAGATTTTGTTGATAATGGGTTTTATTGATAGTTTTACAACAAGTTCACATTTGTTTCCAAATTCTAATATTAAGTACATTTTACTTAAAAATATTTAAGATTTCCCAGAACTTCTATCCAAATGGAAGTGCTTAATAGCCATTTTTTCTTCATAATGATATTTTTGCTGGCAGAACAATGAGTACAAAGAAATGCTACTTATTTGCTTCAGTAGCTATTCGGTGAGAATATACTGTTCTGGCAGAGTAATTATTAATGAAATATTAATTAGCTTTTTGTTTTTATTCATGTATTTCATTATAAGTCCAATTAATGTACCCATCACCCTCAGATATAATATTTAGTACCCAGTGATCAAACTCCCGTGAGTTGCCTATGACCAAAAACTGGCCAGAATATATTTTATTTAGTATCAAGTGCTATGAATGCCATCGCTGAATTTTATGTTTACATGTACTATGTATTTTATTTTTTTTACATTTATCTTATAAAAAAGCTTTCCAGTAACACAGATATATGAAAGACATGATTAGAGAAAATTTCATCATGACATCAGTTGTTATATTTATTTAATGTTCTGATTTTTGCCCCTGATATTCTTGCATTTTTCTCTCTTGAGAGTATATGTTGTGCTTTCCCAGCACCATTCCCTCTTCCAAGTGGTATCAGATATTGTTCTTGGTGGAGGTGGTGATGGAGCCTCATGGTTTCAGGGAGACTAAAAAACATTCTGGGTGTTGGGGTCTAGGCTACTCGAGTCAGTTGATTCCACGTCCCTGGATATAACGCAGGATTCAGGAGAGGAGTCTATGGCATCAGCCAATGCAAAGTTAATCCTTCTGTTTTTTCTCTCACCAGAGAGAGAGAGAGAGAGAGAGAGAGAGAGAGAGAAGTGAGAAATCACCCCAAGGGGTGATAGCCACACCATAATCCCTTATTCATTTTCCTCTTAGGGTTCTGGGCACTCACATATATGCACCTGGCTTCATTTACAAGCCACCAGGTCTGGGACTTGAACGGCAGAGAACATCTATGTGAGATCTAGTACCTTAAGCTTCTTGCCACCTACTGGCACTGCAGGGCTATTCTTAGAAGCTGGACAGGGTCACAGCGTACAAACAAAATGCTCTGCAAAGCTGACCCTATGAATTCCGGTGTTAAGGCTCTGCTGTGGGTGCTACCTCTCTCACTCATGAAAGAAGTAAATAAATGCATTTTTAAAAATAAAAGAGTGAATCTTCAGACATTTGCTGGGAATACTAAGATAAACACATTCTTAGCATAGTGCAAATATATTTCAGGAAGCATGTATTTCAAGGATCTGCTTGTAATCATTGTGGTAGTACAAGAAAACTCATCTTTAGAATGAAATCAGCTCTGCAGAAGACAGGCTGGAAACTCAAAGAAATTGTTTTTTCAAGGATCTAAATGCGAGACCTCAAACTATAAAAACTACTGGTAGAGGGGAAAGCAGGTGGCATGGTGGTTAAGGGCGCTGAACTCCCACAGGGCCGACTGTAGTTCAAGTCCCGGACCTGGCGGCTTGCTTTCTCTCTTTCTTTCTCTCTCACTCGCTCTCCCTCTCACTCTGTCCCTCTCTGGTCAAATTAAAATAAATGAAGTTAAATAAAATAATTATTAAAAAAAAAAAAACTACTGGTAGAAAACATGGGGAAAACTCTTAGAGACTTTAGAGTAGATAAAGATATCTCAAATAAGACCCCCAAAGCATAGGCAATAATTTCAAAGATAGACAAGTGGGCACATTGGGTTAAAAAGCTTCTGCACATCAAAAGAGACAAAAAATTAGGACTAAGGAGACAATCCTCAGAGTGGGAGAATATATTTGCAAACTATGTCTCAAATAAGGGACTGATAACCAGAATATATAGGGAACTCGAGCAGCTTACCTGCAAAAAGAAATTAGTCCAATTAAAAGATGAGAAATGAGCTGAACAGACAACTCTCCAAAGGAGATATATGAACAGTCAAAAAGCATATGAAAAAATGTTCTATATCTCTTATAAGGGAAATGCAAATCAAAACTACAATGAAATACCGCTTAGCCCCGGTCAGAGTGGCTAAGATAAAAAATAATAATAATAAAGAATGATAAGTGCTGGTGAGGCTGTGATGAAACGAGAACCCTCCTACACTGCTGGTGAGAATGTAAATTAGTCCAACCACTGTGGAGTCCAATATGGAGGCCCCTCAGAAGCCTACCAATTGAACTGAGGTCAGCTGTGAGGAATCCGTCTCCCAGTGCATAGCAGAAACCACTGCCTTATACTATAGGACAAACCTGCACAAAGCCCATTTTATAATGAAGTTAAGTAGCTCGCGCATTTAAATACTTAACTGAAAGTGAATGGTACAGGTACTCGAAGTACAATTTCTTCTGAATGTGAATTGCTTTCTCACCATTGTCAAGTTGAAAAATCCTAAGTGCGTTAGATGGAAAATGTGGGAGACCATCATTTCAGACTAAGGATCTAACAGACCAGATAAAAAATTTAAGTGGAGGGACCAGCAGTTCACGTAATGGTTATGTCACTGGACTCCCATGTAGTCGACCACAGTTTGAGTCCCAGACCCGGTGGCTAAAACTCACGCCGGGCGCGTGTGCGTGCATGCCCAAGATCCCGAGAGGAGAATGGAGAAGGGATTGCAGCATGTCCACCCCCCCTGGGAGGTGATTTCTCGCTTTCTGTCTCTCTGTCTGTCTCTCTTTCTGGCGAGCACACGCGCCCTATAGCAAAAAACTCTCAGAAAAAAACCCGCCCAATAGCAAAAACCTCTCAGAAAAAAAAAAAAAAAAGAAACAACTCATGCAGGGCATGTGTGTGTGCATGCTCAAAATCCCAAGATTAGAACAGAGGGGAGGGGTGTTACACCATGGCCATCCATCCTCAGAGGTGATTTCTTGCTTCCTATCTCTCTCTGTCTCTCCGGCAGCACAAGCGCCCAAAAGCGAAATCTCTCTAAAAAAAAATTCCTTGTCATGGAGCCCAAATTAAGTTTGTTTACAGATGTTCAAGAAATCATTACAAAAAGATAACAGACTAGTTTCTCAAATAGGCCAGTTTCAGTCAGGATTGTATTATAATAATACTCTGTTTAATTCTTTACACAAAAGGAATAACCAGTAGAAACCTGATGTTAACTAACCAGTCAAAAAAAAAAAAAAAAGGCTTTGTCATTCCACTCTTAAGTATTTATCTAGAAGGTTGGAAAACCCTCAATCAGAAAAACACTTGTACAGTCATATTTATTACATCACAATTGCTAAGACATGGAATCAACCCAAAATGTCCAAGAACAGACAAGTGTATTGAAAAAAATGTGGCACAAGTACTCTATGGAATACCATTCATCCATAAAAAGAACAATAAGAGACTGACATTTGATACAAAGTGGATGAATGTGGACTTAATGCTGAATTTAGCAAGCCAAACAATGACAGACAAGCATTGTATGTCCCTGCTTAATATATACTGAATATCTGCACTCTATAGCAGAAACTGAAAGATTAGAAGATATAACAGTAAGGAGAGTAACTGTAGATACTAGCAGCTAATCTTTATTCAGTCCACTAAGAAGTGGGTAACAGGGGGTGTGTGGGAGCGGATCAGGTAAAAACAAACAAAACAATAGACAAAATAGAAAGTTATCTGCTGATGATAACGCATATGTAATGTATTTTATTTATTTATTTTAGAGGTTGTTGCCTTAGGGTGCGTGTGCTCACTGGAGAGAGAGAGAGAGAGAGAGAGATACAGAGAGAGGGAAAGTGAGAAATCACTCCCCTCAGGGGGATTGATCATTTGCAATCCCTTCTCCTCCATTCTCCTTCTGGGATCTTGGGCACACATGTGCACATGACTGACGTGAGTTTCTAACTACTCAGTCCAGGACTTGAACCATGGTCACCCAGGTGGGAGCTCAGTGACATAACTGCTATGCTATCTGTTGGCCCTGGTAATGTTTTTAACTTGACTAATGTGTACTGTATTCATGCTGGGAAAAACCATGTAATAAAACGTAAAAATGTACGGTGATTAAACAGAAAGAAAAAAAAAATAGAAGAGACTGCATGCTGGTGATATGCTTCTATAGATAACCCAAGCCTTACCCAGACAAGGTCCAACTTCAGGTGCTTTAGTTACATGAATTAATATATTATCTTAAAATTTTAAACTACTTTGAATTAGATTTTTTTATGAGTAAACAAAATATTGCATAGCTGTTATAGGTACTCATAGTAGGAATATACTTCCTATGTTACATTTCTCCATACTGAGTAGCTCTGTGGCAACTGGTTCTTTGCATTTCCAATTGCCTTTTGCTTCCGTCAGAGTACAATGTCCATCGTAAATGTAAAACGTTTTGTCTTGATTCTTGGTCCATTTAATTTCTCTTTCAATATTTTATTTGGATTTCTCCAAAAGACTTCAACATTTACTTACACTTCTACTTTTTAAAAATTTAACTCACGCAAAAGTGGTTTAAGGTATAAAACTCTTATGAACTATTTTATACTATTTCTTAAGTTCGGAATAGTTGGTAGTGTTTAATACAGCAATGTGTGAATTTTTAAATTTAATTTCTAAAGAATTAAATGAGCATTCACTTACTTGTTACTTGACACTGTTCGTCTGATAAATGAATAGATATGATGTTAGTGTGATCACTATGTTTAACAATAAATTTTCTGAAGTAATCACAAAAAATCCATACTCAGTTGAGCTTGAGCAAACATATCTAAACATTTTTATAAGCAGAATAAGATACACACACACACACACACACATATATTTAAGTATATAAGGTAATCTAAGAACTAGAAGTTTTAATACAATATTCTTCAATTGTTAAAGATTTTTTGACCTTTTGTCCTTCATTAGTAAATTTTGGTGCAGACTCCTGACATGAAATTTTGTTATTATCTATTTTTGTAGCGATATTTGCTTTATTTACACTGACAGGACATTTGATGAAATATGTAGTTATTTCACACTTTGGCACCCTTGATTAATATGGCAACCAAGCTCAGAATTTTTGTGAAAAACAACAGAATTTGTTTTGACATTATTTTCATATATATCAAAGTCTCTGGTAAAGAAATGATAATAAGCCAATACTAAAATGCTAAATGACTGAAATAGAGTGAGATATGTATGAAGCAAGTGATGCCGAGGTAGGTGCCAGGGTGAGTGAACTTGTTTCAGCTGTTAGGCAGATCCTCGCACTGCTGGAGACCATGAATGATTCTGTCGTCAACAACTGAATCACATGCGATTGTTCTTGGCCTGGTTCCCCAGAAGACTTTTGACTCTACAGTGGAGTGAAGACAGTAGAACCTGTTTTTCAAATACCCATACAACTATTTTCTTTTACTTTCATGTCGCATTCAATAAATTACATAAGATATTCAGCACCTTATTGTAAATAGGCTCTGTGTTAGATGATTTGGCACAATTGCAGGCCAATGTAATGTTCAGCGCCCATTTAAGGGAGGCTAGACTGAACTATGGTGTTCAATAGATTGGTGTATTTAATTAATTTTTCATTTACAGTATTTTCAACTTACAATGGGTTTATCAGGATGTAACCCAGTCATATGTCAAGGAACCTCTTTAAAGGCGGCATAATAGTCAAGTAGTATACACAGTTTGTATGTCTAAGTTGTCACCTGTAACGAAATGTATGTTAATGCTTTAGCCATTCCAGCACCTCCCCATTCCATCAGACCTTCAGGGCCCTTTCCCAGCCCTCTGGTGTATGCCCCATCATTTAACTGATCATTGCCCACAATATACCAGTTGGTAAATAGTTTTATATCATCTCTGGATCACAGTGCTAATAGCATTTTAGGTTGTTATGCTCTATACTAATTTCTTCAATAAAATTTTCCCATTGTTAATAAGCAATAACATTGCAGCTTAGGGTTCATACTTCACTGAGTTGATTTCTTGTACTATTTTTTTTTCTTTTTCAAATTTTCATAGGGTACATGTACTGGCCAGAGACAGACAGAGGGAGAGAGGGGGTGAAAAAGCCTACTTTTGACAGTTCTTCCATATTACTGATAAAAAATTATTCTGTTCTTTTCTGAAAGTTGTGAGGAGGTGGATGTCAAGCATCTCCCCCCCCCCCAGCCCCACCTCCAACAGTGCTAATCTAGTTACCAGTACTA
>NW_006207036.1:1884787-1890931 GCF_000334495.1 Tupaia belangeri chinensis
AGTCTGGCGGGGGGGGGTGTCCAGCCCCCCCCCCCCCCCCCAGCCCCACCTCCAACAGTGCTAATCTAGTTACCAGTAATCAGAAAGAGTGGGAGGTATCCCGAAATATTCTTATGTCCATTTGGCCAACAGGTAAAGTAACTCCCTTGCAATTGCATTGGGTAATTCTTCCCTGAAAATAAACAGTTACTGACTCCCACTTTGGAAAGAGCTCTGCTATGACTGCCTTTACAATGAAGTCACCAGCTCCTCAACTCACAGCAGCTCTTGCCACTCCTTTGGTCTGACTTCTCCAGTAACCACAGGAACTTCAGTCCTCTGCCAATCATATTTCTCAGAATTCTGTCCTTCTGTACTAGCTTCTTCCTAACCTTCTCCCACCTCACCATTCCCTGATCATACCTGGCTAACTAGTCTGGAGCTTAATGATAGCAGAAGTTAAATGAATGCAGAAAGAACTTGAGGGGAAAGTAAGGAAGAGGTGCTTAGTGAGATCTTTGGAGAGGCGTATGCTGGGGTTCACATATTACTGAAATTGAATTATTTAATATATATCTACCTATGCCCCATGTAATTCAAATTCACACACGTTCCTGTGTCCTACTTCCTTTAATACTGACATCTCCTAGTTATTATCATTACAGAAAAGGCACTGTTTCCCGATTTGAAAATTTCACAATTCTAAGCAAATACAGGTTTCCTCAAGACAATGAATAAACAAATCTTTGTCTTTTCTGGATTGGTCATGACATCATATCATAGTAGTTTAACTTCCTAAATTTTTGTTTGGGCAAATAGTCAAATTTGCTTTCACTTTTTACATAGACAAGGACTACTTGAAAATATAATCAGTTTCTAACTTGAGTAGGTGTGTGAAAATGATGTCAAAGAAAGAGCCTGGGGGTCAGCAGGTGATGTAGAGGTTAAGGCACTGGATTCTCACAAGGCTGACCATGGTTCAAGTCCAAAGAAGGTAGCTGGAAAATCATGCCAGGCACATGTGTGCACATGCCCAATAGCCCAGCAGGAGAATAGAGAAGGGATTGCAGCATAGCCGTAGCCCAGGAGGAGAATAGAGAAGGGATTGCAGCATAGCCATCCTCCCTGGGAGGTGATTTCTCACTTTCTCTCTCACTGTCTCTGTCTCTCTAGTGAGTGCACTTGCCCTATGGCAAAAACCTAAAATAAATATGATAAAAATAAATAAATAATAAAGCAATATTAAAAAATAAAAGAACATGAATACTTAAGTAAAATGAATGAGGCACGTGGGTAGCAACATAATGTTGATTACAGAATGAGAACCAGAGGGAGGCCTTCTAGGGTCGTCTAGGCTTTCAGTGCTGTCACTAACTTAGTTACAAAGACTATAATTCATCTACAAAGAAAGTTGGGAATAATGCCCGTTTCTGAAGAGAAAAATCAGAGAAGAGACTGCTGAACTTGGGAGAACATGGAATTATTTCTGAAAGGGATCAGAATAAATTTGGGAGAGAAAAATCTGGCCATGAAGAGACAAAGATGGAAATGGTACTACAGGCGGCATAGGCTACTGCGGGGAGTGGCCCAGATGACTGTGGAATTTGTGGAGCTACAGTGTCTGAGCCAGGCAGTCTAGGAGGCTAGCCTCTCATAGACTGAGATTCCAAAACAGTAGCAGCTAATCCTCATTCAGTCCACTTGAAATGTCATCTCTGCTTAATCCACAACCTATTCTCAAATGCTTTTCATACACATTTGACGTAAGAGGTTATAAATTACCCAGGGATATTCAAATTTACATTTATGCACAGTATTTGCTGAGTTTTTTCAAGATAACTCCTTAAATTACAGCTCAAATCAATACCACTTTATGAGTAATGTGATGCAGAAGATTGTACTACAGTCCAGAGGTGAAGCCTGAAAGGTCATTTGAAGAACAGCATTATTAATTTTCAGTACTCAGGAAGGAAAGAAATGATTGGCTACTTATATCTTATTGATGTATTAATTTACAAACAAGTTGACATGATTTAAAGATCACACTATCTGAACTTCTGTGTGTGTGTGTGTGTGTGTGTGTGTGTGGTGTGTGTGTGCATATAGTTTTTCAAAATCCCGGAAAGAAAAATATCTTGCCCTAGTTTTAGTTTATTGGCATAAAAAATAGTTATATTTTGGGACCAGCAGTTAGCGTAATGGCTATGTCGCTGGACTCCCACGTAGTCGACTACGGTTCACATCCCAGACCCGGTGGCTTAAAACTCACGCTGGGCGCGTGTGCGTGTGTGCCCAAGATCCCAAGAGGAGAATGGAGGAGAAGGGACTGCGGCATGGCCATCCCCCCTGGGGGGCGATTTCTCGCTTTCTGTCTCTCTGTCTCTCTCTGTCTGGCTAGCGCATGTGCCCTATAGCAAAAACCTCTCCAAAAAAAAAAAATAGTTATCATTTTAAAGTATTTAGATAATATCCTATGCTTCAAATATGTAGAATTTCCCTTTTATTTAATAATGAATTTCAGTGTCTAATGTTTTATTTTATTATTCAAAAATAATATTTGAAGCTAGAAGAAAAAAATACCAGATGGTAAAACATGATATGTCCTTATAATCAGATTATATATAAGTCATAATAGCTGGCAATTGATAGCATATTCATCCCATATTTATTTCTATCTTCCCCTTGGATAGTTAATAATTGTCTATTTTCTTGGAAATTAAAACAGGGACAAATAAATCCTTGTCAGTGATCCATCTTTGAGTAAATTATACCATCAAACAAGGATTAAATATGAGCTTCTCAGATATAAGAGATTGTACTAACAATTGTAAAAATTTCTAAAGTTATATTATCTTACTACATAATCTCATCCAGAGAGCTAAACCTAACCTAAGGAAAAAAAAAGGCAAAACAAACAAACAAACAAAAACCTCATCTAGTAACCAATCATGTTCAGTCATTTTCAGTTTAGCAATAGGGATTACTTCTTTAGATTTTGAATTATTCTGTTTTAGAGACAAAATTTCAATGTTTTCTTAGACAAAGACGAACTGCATTACTGTCCTCCTAACCCGGGCAGATATTTTTTTAAATGACTCAGTTGTGAAGGATATTTAGAAAAAGGAAAAATAAACAAAAGTGTACAAGTTGACTGGGCAACCAAACCCCAATCTTCCATGTGGCTCCAGCATTGTGAAGCAGTGCGGTGTGGCCTTGCCATCACAGCTGGGTCTCTGTTTTCCTATTCCCTTAGTTAAACTATAGATACAATTAGGGTCCTTTGTTAAAATGTTGGGTTAGGGGTAATTGTTTTCGATTTAACATCAGAAGCTTAGTCATACCACCTTATAAATATATAGCATTTTCTAATATGAGAGTACATTTCTATATATGAGGTTAGCGTTTAAGTTACCTCTTTGAGACTAACAAATTGTGGATTTGTTAGTCTCTTGTCTCCTGTCTTTTTTATTATTATTATTTTGGTCAGAGAGTGGACATACATAGGGGAGGAGTAGATAGAGAACAATCTCCAGTGAGGTCTGATCATATAACAATATTTTTCTTCTCTTTCTCCATCCATCAGGATCCTGGACATGTGCCCAACATAGCTTCCTTCCTTCCTCCCTCTCTTCTTTCCTTCCCTTCTTCCCTTCCTTTTCTTCCTTCCTTCTTTCCTTCTTTTCGCCAGGACACAAGTACTCACTGGAGAGAGACAGAGAAAAGGGAAGTGAGAAATCACCCCTGCCCCATGGGGAATGATCATACTACAATCGTTTCTCCTCCAATTTTCCCTCCTTTAGGGATTTTGGGTCCACTCACATGCACTTCCAGTGTGTTTCTCAATTTGCTGGGTACGGGGCTTCAACCACACTGTCATCCATGTGGGATCCAGTTGCCTTAGCCATCACACCACCCACTGGCCCTTAGCATATTTTTCAAGCTGCTGGGGCCAGAATTCCAATCCTGATTGACTATGTGGGATCCAGCTCCCTCTGCACAACACTTGACTATTGTGCTACCAGGCTGGCCTTCTTAGTTCCTACTACTATACATTTTTTTTTTTTAATTAGATGATTTGAACTGCCTGGAGATGATTTTCTATTAAAGGTTTGTTAGGCAAAATCTTATTTTCAAAGTTGCTTTGAAATTGACATAATATTCATCTTTTAAGTAGCAATTTATAGAAAAAGTGAAATTCATTTTGAACAATGCTATGCTGAATAATGCAAAATAGTGAATAAGATTTAAACATGTTTTTTTTTTTTCAAGAGGGCTAGCCAGTGGCACAGTGGTAAAATGCAGCACTTTGCAAGGCAGATCCACACGGGAGATTTACTAGTTCATGGCTGGAAGCCTCCCTGGAGTATGTCAGGTACGTGTGAGCCCATGGTCTGGCAGGTTGAAGCAGAGCAGGTTGTCAAGACCCTGTCTGGAGTGCTGTGTCTCTGTCTCTGTCTCACTCACTCATGGAATACATACATAATTTAAAAAACATCTTTTAAAAGTTGTTTGAATGATTATATACCAAACAAAAAAGAAAATAAGAATAAACAAATTGTGCTGACCAGTGGCTTGGAGGTTAGGGTGGCTGGATCCCACATGGCCGACTGTGCAGTCTGAGTCCCGAATCTGCTACTTGAAAACTGGGAATATGTGTGGGCATGCCCAAAAATCCCAAATGGAAAGTGGAGAAGGGATTACAACATGGTTGAGTACCCCTTATAGGGGGTGTTTTTTCTCTCTTTCTCTTTCTCTCTTTCTCTTTTTTTCTCTTTCTCTCTCTCTCCATCTCTCTCCAGTGAATTCATATTCTCTCTAGTGAGTTCATATTCCCTATAGCAAATTAAAACAACAACAAAAAATTGACAATAAAAATACACATACAGATACTTACATAAAAAATGTTTTTAAAAAAGGAATAAGCAAATCAGTTAAGATGCTTACTGCTTAGGGCCAGCAGGTGGCATGGTGGTTAAGACACTAACTCCTGCATAGCTATTCGCAGTTCGAGTCCTGGATGTGGTACCTCTTGCCTTCTCACTTTCCTCTCTTTTTCTGGTGAGCAAACATGCCCTATGTCAAATTAAAAAATAAATAAATACAATTAAATAAAAGATCCAATAAAAAGGTGTTTAACAATAATACTGAGGTCAAATGCTATCAAAGTACGTGTACAAACTTTGCACATGTATAGTTTTTAGTTTTATTAATTATCATAGCATTTAGAATTATAAAAATGCATTTTTGGAGAGTTTTGTTTGTTTATTTGTTTGTTTTACTATAGGGCACGTGTGCTCACCAGAAAGGCAGAAACAGAGAGACAGAAAGCAAGAAATCACTCCCCAGGGGGGATGGCCATGCCACAATCCTTTCTTCTCCATTCTACTCTTGGGATCTTGGGCACACACACACATGCGCCCAGCATGAGTTTAAGCCAACAGGTCTGGGACTCAAACCATGGTCGGCTACATGGGAGTCCAGCGACATAGCCATTATGCTAACTGCTGGTCCCTAAAAATGGATTTTTAAAATTATATATGTTAGTGATGTTTTCTAAATAAACTTATTTATTTATTTAAAAATGCATTAATAAATAAATTTAAATATATTTATAAATTAAGAAATATTTATTTATAAGTAAATAAATTTTATTTGTTAAAGTTTATTTATTTTTTTACACATTCAACCACTGTGTATTATTAAAGCTTATAAAATGACTTTCCCAGGATGACACACCATATATTAGTCCAGGTAAGCATATTATCATGCATGTTATCAACAGATAACTGTCCAGTTTTGTGTCCTGTAAATATTTTGCTTCCTTTTTCCTTTGATTCTCTTCCTCTCATTTAAAATGCAATGATTCTTCCCTGTATATAAAAAAATATCTTTTTTCTTCTTAATTTTTTTCTTTATAGTTTTTGCTACAAGATACCTGTAGTCCCCATAGAGAGATCTAAAGGGAGAAAGAGAGGGAAAGTGAAAAATTACCACCTCAGGGAACCAGCAGTTAGCGTAATGGCTATGTCGCTGGACTCCCACGTAGTCGACCGCGGTTCACGTCCCGGACCCGGTGGCTTAAAACTCATGCTGGGCGCGTGTGCGTGCGTGCCCAAGATCCCGAGAGGAGAATGGAGGAGAAGGGATTGTGGCGTGACCATCCCC
>NW_006207036.1:1891030-1897293 GCF_000334495.1 Tupaia belangeri chinensis
CTTCCCCCAGCAGGGTTGGCCATGCCACAATCACTTCTCCTTTCTCCTCTCAGGAATTTGGGCATGCTGGCACTTGTGCCCAATGTGTTTTGCAAGTTGCTGGATCTAGGACTCAACCCACAAAATTGGCCATGTGGGACCCAGGTGCCTTAATCACTGCCACCGGCTGGCCCCATCTAAGATTTTGCTTTTAAAAAAAACATGGAGAGAAGGTTGAGAATGTTTTCCTTTTTTTTTTTTTTAATAATATGAATCATACCTTTGAAAATTTGTCTTGGGCTGACCTCATGCACAGTAGTTAAATCCTGTGCATAAGGAGCTGGATCCCACATGGCTTACTGAGATTCAAATCTCAGCCCAGGCAGCTTGAAAAATGTACTGGGCACTAGTGTGCATACCCAAAATGCTGATGGAATGGAAAAATGGAGAAAATGGATTTTGGTATGACTATGCCCTGTGCAGGGCTGCTTTCTCTCTGTCTCTGGCCAGTGCGTGTACCTTCCTTAAGTTCTGAGAATTAAAAAACTTATCTTCTACTATTTTCATTTTGCTAACTTAATTTGTTTATCATTCTTTTATCTATCCTCGGTTTCTATTATTTACCAACATTTTATTGCTTTTAAAAGTTTTGTTTTTTTCTTAATAGTAATACTTACTAATTTTTAAGATTAAAATATGGTAGTTTGAAAAACAGAGAACAATCCCAAAGATATACATGAAGATATTCAAATTACCATCATCCAGAGATAGTCATTCAATTTTGATAGTCTTTATATATTTTCAAAGTTGCGGTAATATTGTACAGTGTTCCTTAACTTTCTGTCATTCAACACTATTATGATGTGCACACTTACCCTACATTTGGATCAAGTAGTTGATACTCAACTACTTCAGGTAATCAATTTGGGCAATCCATTTCTTTCATTCAACTTTAGAATAACTTTACATAATTATTGAGGCTTATGTTGTCTTTCACTGAATTCTTGTTTTGGTGCTGTTGTAACAAAATACCATAAACTGGGTGACTTATAAACAGCAGACATTTATTACTCACAACTGTGGAGGTTAGGAAGTCCTAGAACAAGGCATGGGCAGAGTCAGTGTTGGGAGAGTACTCAACACCCTGTGAATCCTTCACATTGCAGAGGGGACTAAGGAGCTCTCTGGGGATTCTTTTAAAAGGACATTAATCCCATTCATGAGGTCTCAACTCTCATGGCATAATTACCTCCCAAAGGACCCACCTCTTAATATCATTACCTTGGGAGTTAAAATTTCAACAAGTGATTTTAGGAGGTATACAAATGCATAGACCACAGCAATGGTCTTCCTCTTCTATGTTTTGACTAAATATAACTTTTAAAATACTTGTTTAATGACCAATAAACAGTTAATGGCTTCAGTTATTATAGCAAACACCTGCAGAGACAGTGTGGATTAATGGGGTGGATTTCAAAGGAAACTTAGTTTACGCAGTTACCAATTTCTAGGACTGTATTCCATCTGTAAAGTTCCTTCTCTGCAAAATGAGTATAGTATTGTCTCTCCCAGTGGGCTTTTAGGAGAACTTGTATTACTTTAACTGTGGAAACATTTTGTAAATACATGGAATATAGTTGGTTGGTGTAAAATGTTCCACCTGTTGCCTTCCAGTGGGCCTTTCTGTGTTGTAGAGGCTGGAAGACCAAAACCACTATACCCAGGCACTTTTATGATACTGTATTTAAAGTAAGTTCCCCCAGTGTACAGTCAGAGCCTAGAAATCTGTATATGAGCCGGGGAATATACCCTGCTTGCCTTATAGTGTGTTCTGCTAGCAGACTTGGATGAAGAGAAATGGGCTTTCTTTGCAGTAGAGTTCATTCCTTAGCTTGTAAGGGGTCAGGAAGAAATTGCATTGGAACAGGTCTCAGGAAGCCAGAGCTCTTTGGCTGAGGTAATTACTCTGACAATGACTTCTTTATCTTGGGTACACAGCAGTGGTGGTGTTTTTATTGTGTTTTGTTTTTATAACTCAGTGGTTTCATCAATGATTCTTAATTCCCTGCCTTCTTGATTATAGCAGAGGTCAGATGTGGAGTACCAACCTTAAAGTATGCCTCCTGTTTTTCTGAAGATTTTATTTAACTTCTTGATTTTATTCCTTTCCTGCTTTAAGAACATAAAGTGATTTCCAATTCCCGAACTTAACTCTGATCCTGTCAGCTATAAAGCAATACCTAGTGTTAATGAGCCAATGATTGCCTGAAAGTTGCCATTTTCTTTGGAGATTTTCAGCTATGTATCTATACTTAAGTTCTGGAATGGAAATTCTAAAATATCTCATAATTTTCTTCACTTGATTTTAACATACAAAAGTCTCATCTTTAATTTTATCAATTATTTATTAATTATATCAGCAGTCTTTCCTCTCCTAATCACCTACATTTGGACTGCCAACTTTTTTGCTTAAGAAGTCTTAATTCAATTTAGTTTAATTTCTTCTCATTTGGGAGTCACCATAGACTTTGATCTTAATGATTTATTGAATAAGTCTCAATTCTAGGGCATGGTTATAGTTTTTGTCTCACATTCATATTAGAGAAAATTTTGCTGCATTATTTTCAATATGCTACTAGGCTGACCTCTTTTTGCCCTGCATGTCCCTAGCAGGATATGAATTCTCAGATGACAACCTGCAAGGACAATAAAGACAAGGGAAGACTGTTAACCTTGTTTGTGAGCTGGATTGAAGGACATACCTACCAACTTACATAAATAAAGCACAGCATAAACCAAAATAGATTGGAGTATTAGTCATTCCATAAACACGAAAGACATAGGAATAATTTCCGCTAAGTGTATTTCAAGAAACCTTGGCATTCCTCTGGTCATTAGGACATGGCTAGTGGCTATGTCAATATGTATAATTTATTAGAGAAATATTAATCAACATTGCCATTCTGTATGCTTAATAAACCAGCAGGTGGTGTAGAACAGTTTCTTCAAGGTGACAACAAAAGCATCCCAGGAAATCCCTTCCTGTCTCCTTCAACATCAGTGTATTAGAATATATTTTTATTTGCAAAATAAAAAGGTAAGTAACCATTTGACTGACTTTTATGTGTAGAAACAGGACACATCTAATTTGCCAAGATGATCTTGTGCAAAATGTATTGAAATTCAGAACGGAGTTCCAAAAGCAGGAAAAAAAAGTTAACGTAAAACATTGCTGCTCAGACTTTAATCTACATATTTCCTATTTAATAAGAGGCTGGACAAGATCCCTTGAATTTGAAGATGAACTGAAGATAGATTTTTAAATACTTTTCTCCAGAGCAGGCTAAAACGATATGCACAGTACGACTGCAGTACCTGTGAGTGTTTGAGTCGAAATATTATTACTAATACTGTTTTTCTTTAAGAACAGTTAGAATTAATCAAATTAAAAAAAACTAGAGGTTTAATGCACTTTATATACAAATTTATAAAAATATTTATAGATAAGTAATTTTTAAAAAATCATTTATTCATTATTATTATTTAAAAAATTTTGCTCTTGAGCACATGCACTCATGCAGGGAAAGTGGGGAGAGAGAGAAAGACAGTCTGGGACTCCAACCTTGGTCAGCCTTGTTGGAGTTCTGTGCCTTATCTACCATGCCACCTACTGGTCCTGATAAGTAATTTTAAAACATTTTGCCAAGGAGCACAAAAGCTCAATGGGGAGAGAGAGAGGGAGGGAAAGTGCAAATACATCCTCCATGGTAGGCGGTCAAGCCACAATCCCTCCTATACCATTTCTCTCTCCTTTTGAGATTTTGGGTGCACAAGCACATGTGTTCTGTGCGTTTCTCAAGCCACTGGGTCCAGGACTCACCCAGTGTAGTCAGCCATGTCGGATCCAGCTGCCTTAACCACCCTATCACCTAGGCTGGCCCCGGATAAGCAATTTTATGAAACATTTATAAAGGTATTGTAAAACACACATTAACTTTGATAGCAACAGATTCAATATGAATTACATTCTAATACAAGTTATTAGCAGGTACAATTAATAAAAGGAAAGTTTTAATTAAGAATGAAGTCCATAATAATGAAGTCAAGATCAATCAGGATATATTAAAAATGGAATATTATTGATTTTTCAAGCAACATGAATCACATTTTTCATAGTTGTCACAAAGAAGTGTATTTTTGTGAAAAAATTCTCAGTTGCTGATCAATTTTTTCTGGCTTTAAACTAGTTGAAAATGTTTTCCTCTGTTAACATCTTAAAACAATTCTGTAACTCATTTGGTAACTTTTTGAAGGGCTGCTTGAACAGCCCTTTGTTTTGAAAACACTGTAAGTTTTAATTGCTGTTGAGTTTTTTTTTTTTTTTTTTAAATTTCAGATAAAGCATTTTGGATTTGGGATTGCCTTTAAATTCATTACCTAGTAATGGGAATTATGGTGCACTATCATGTTTGAAACTGATGAGGAACCCTTAAAAGAGTGGAGCCCTCACTTTCTCCTGCTGAGAATAAAAAGGTAATTGCCCAAATTAATACAACCTGAAGCAAAGTAAAATATCTAAGTTGCTTGACATGCAAGGTTTATTTGAATTTTAATGGCCCAAAGTAAGGCTTGAGACTCCATACTCTATGCCTAGGCCATATTCAGGGTAACTGATGTTTTACAGGATGGTGTGAGACCCACAGTACGCAAAGTGATTACTTAGGGTTCTGCTAATCAAGAAAGCCTATGAGATGATCATGCCCTTTTAAACCAATCATTAAGCTGGTCATGTGCCTGAGATCCCCAAACTCTTAGTTTTTCTCTTAAAAAATGCATTGTGGAACACCTCAGGGAGAGTGGACTTTTATTTATTTATTTATTTATTTATTTATGTATTTATTTATTTATTGGAGAGGTTTTTTTTGTTTGTTTTGTTTTTTTTGCTATAGGGTGCATGTGCTTGCAAGAGAGACAGAGAGAGACAGAGAGACAGAAAGCAAGAAATCATAGCTCATGTTTGCTTAAGGATAGTAGGCCTTTCTTAGCATGTTATAAAATGACTGCTACATAATCTATAAAACAAAGGCTCTCGTCCAGAAGAATTTCCCATGAGATTAGAAAGGGGGCTGGATGAGGTGATGGTATGTGATTCTAACCCAGAAGGAACTTCAAAGCAAGAGCACAAAGCACTGGTCCTGAGAGTGGGCTTTTAAAGCATTAGCTGCCCACTCCTTGTTTGTGCACAGCAATGAAGCTGTTCTTTCCTTCATCAGACCTTGTGTCTACAGTTTGGTTTGTGGTGCATGGGTGGGTGAGATTAGTTGGAATTTCGTAACATATTCACATTCATATTCTACTCTTCAGGAAATCTTTGAATAGAAATAATTTTCCTTCTAACTTACTCTATAACACAAAGATATGATTAGTTTTTGAGCTCATAGTGGTACTGATTTGCCTAGACATGAAGGTTGTCCCATGATTTATATTTCTCTTTCTTTTTAAATAATAAATTGTATTCTTTACTTATAATAAATTCCCAAAACTTAAATGATTCAGACATCTGAGGACTAAACACTGGCCACTTTTTCTTTGTTCTAAAATCCATTCTTGAGGAGCCTGGGAGAACCATGCCTAGATGTCATCAATCTTACTTAACAATTCACCTTGCCTTAGTAATTATGGCTTACTTCTTATGTCCCAGTGCTGGTATGACATCCCATGATGATTAATAAACTCCCTTGTATGCATTAAAGTTAAGATTAAACCTCCCTTTCTGCTGACTCCAAGGTTTAAACCAAGCCTCACTCTTTCAGCAAATAAAATACTGAAGAACTTCTGAATCAACCATAACTTATAAATCCTTGCTTCTAGGGAGCCCACCTTCTCAGGTCAAACCAATGGTTAACCTCCTTGTATGAATCTACAACTTTGATTGTAATTTCTCCTTTCTTTTTGTTTAAAAATTGTTAAAGGTTTTAACCATGGGCCATGTGTACTCTCCAGAGAATATCTACGCATTTGAATATTTATAAAAATAGTCTTGTCATTGGGAAAACAATAGTTTAATCTATCTGTGGTAACTGTCCAAACAAATATCCTAATCTGACATATTAGACGGCAGAGGGTTTAAAAAGAAGCCTCTGTGTACTTTGCAGAGGATAAACTCTGTCAATGAATAACACTACTACAATCGCTACCATAAAATAACGAGTTGAGGCCTGATGTCTTCCAGATTCATTATCTTTTTTTTTTTTTGAGAGTTTTTTTTTTTTTTTTTTTTATAA
>NW_006207036.1:1898035-1901898 GCF_000334495.1 Tupaia belangeri chinensis
TTTATTTATTTATTTATTTATTTATTTATGTATTTATTTATTTATTGGAGAGGTTTTTTTTGTTTGTTTTGTTTTTTTTGCTATAGGGTGCATGTGCTTGCAAGAGAGACAGAGAGAGACAGAGAGACAGAAAGCAAGAAATCGCCCTCCTTAAGATATGGCCATACCCCAATTCCTTCTCCTCCATTCTCCTCTCGGGATCTTGGGCAGGCACGCACATGCGCCTGACGTGAGTTCAAGCCACCAGGTATGGGACTCGAACCGTGGTCAACTACATGGGAGTCCAATGACATAGCCATTACACCAACTGCTGGTCCTGAGAGTGGGCTTTTAAAGCATTAGCTGCCCACTCCTTGTTTGTGCACAGCAATGAAGCTGTTCTTTCCTTCATCAGACCTTGTGTCTACAGTTTGGTTTGTGGTGCATGGGTGGGTGAGATTAGTTGGAATTTCGTAACATATTCACATTCATATTCTACTCTTCAGGAAATCTTTGAATAGAAATAATTTTCCTTCTAACTTACTCTATAACACAAAGATATGATTAGTTTTTGAGCTCATAGTGGTACTGATTTGCCTAGACATGAAGGTTGTCCCATGATTTATATTTCTCTTTCTTTTTAAATAATAAATTGTATTCTTTACTTATAATAAATTCCCAAAACTTAAATGATTCAGACATCTGAGGACTAAACACTGGCCACTTTTTCTTTGTTCTAAAATCCATTCTTGAGGAGCCTGGGAGAACCATGCCTAGATGTCATCAATCTTACTTAACAATTCACCTTGCCTTAGTAATTATGGCTTACTTCTTATGTCCCAGTGCTGGTATGACATCCCATGATGATTAATAAACTCCCTTGTATGCATTAAAGTTAAGATTAAACCTCCCTTTCTGCTGACTCCAAGGTTTAAACCAAGCCTCACTCTTTCAGCAAATAAAATACTGAAGAACTTCTGAATCAACCATAACTTATAAATCCTTGCTTCTAGGGAGCCCACCTTCTCAGGTCAAACCAATGGTTAACCTCCTTGTATGAATCTACAACTTTGATTGTAATTTCTCCTTTCTTTTTGTTTAAAAATTGTTAAAGGTTTTAACCATGGGCCATGTGTACTCTCCAGAGAATATCTACGCATTTGAATATTTATAAAAATAGTCTTGTCATTGGGAAAACAATAGTTTAATCTATCTGTGGTAACTGTCCAAACAAATATCCTAATCTGACATATTAGACGGCAGAGGGTTTAAAAAGAAGCCTCTGTGTACTTTGCAGAGGATAAACTCTGTCAATGAATAACACTACTACAATCGCTACCATAAAATAACGAGTTGAGGCCTGATGTCTTCCAGATTCATTATCTTTTTTTTTTTTTGAGAGTTTTTTTTTTTTTTTGCTATAGGGCGCGTGCGCTTGCCAGACAGAGAGATAGAAAGCGAGAAATCACCCCCCCAGGGGAGATGGCCACGCTGCAATCCCTTCTCCTCCATTCTCCTCTTGGGATCTTGGGCACATATGCACACGCGCCTGGCGTGAGTTTAAGCCACCGGGTCCGGGACTTGAACCGTGGTCCACTACATGGGAGTCCAGTGACAAAGCCATTATGCTAACTGCTGGTCCCTCAGATTCATTATCTCAGTTAAGGAGAGTAGGTTTTAGGCTGTGGAATAGCAAGGGCAGGGCCGGAATCTAGAAGTGTTCTGCTTGGAGAGAGTTTAAAAACAACAGTAAAACCGACCAAAGTCAGTCTGTTTTTAATTATCACCAGGCATCAGTATTTCTAAACAATGTCAGTGATAAAATACTCCTTTTATATGTGCCAGAAAAAGATCTTTTGTTGGTCTTAATTGTAAATGATTGCTGGGATTAATTGTTGAGTTCTAATAACATATAGGCAAGATAGAATAGGCACACTGAGACTGGAAATGAGACTGAAATACAAATAACTCCAATAAAGCACTGCACGGGTGTTTATTTTAGAGTAAACTTGTAAGTGAGCAAGAGTCAGGCACAGAAAACTGATTGTTATCCTAAGGGGCCCCACCATGGATTGGGGCAGAAGCAAGGTGCCTTCAGTCTGTAAGAAGTAGTACATTATTGGGACCGAGGTAGCAATGGTCACATATCTCAAGTATTGTAAAGCTGCATGCAGTTGTAGGAGTCAAAACTGCAAATTTGTGTGCTGTGTGTAAGTGTGTTAAAGAGAGAGCACATGCACGAATGTGTGTCTGTGTGTGTGCATATGTGTCACTACACAGGTGCAGTTAGGAGTATATATGAAAGAGTGATGTCTGTGAGAGTGAGAGAGCTAAAACAAAAGTCAAGCAACTATGATAGTCTTTAACAACATTAAGTGTGAATTCAATAAATAGATACTATTTTACATGGAAAAATATGCTGATTTATTTGGTGATATACATTTTGAACTTATATAGCTAAAAAAATAAGAAAGAAAGAAAAGAAAAGAAATAGGGCCATTCAGCCACTCCTGTACAGCAAGCTTCAAACTGGCAGTGAAAAAGCAACTAGTTTCTTCCTTCCGTGATGAGTGAAACACACAGAGAGATACCGAGACAGAGAGATAGGTCCCTGCCAGAGTTCTCAGACCAAGTTCTACCCCCAGTCTCAACCAGCCATGCCCAGATTGTGGCCATGCGCATGCCTGGTGTGTTCAGAGAGGTCTCCGAATACAATCACAAACCTATCCACCTAAGTCTTCCTCCCCGAGAGTTGTACTACCTCTGCGCCACTGCCCAGCTCTCAAATTGGCATTTAAAAAATTACTTATACTTAAATAAATCTTATATTTTAATGGAAATTACATTGAAAAAGTTTCTGGATAAATGCACACCCAGACACACACACAGACACACACACATGGACTCAATTATATGATTTCATCACAGCTGAGCTTGCTTTGGTGTGCGGTTTTCTTTCTCAGCACTGTAATAGCCCGTGCTCCTAATTTCAAAATAAGTAAGAACAATACACTGTAAAGACAAATAAATGGAGCTTGACTTATTTCAATTTTAACATCCTATGTGACCACTTAGAGACTTTACTTTGATTTAAAATCTAAAACTGTAGAAAAGTATGAGCCGCAAAATGTAATATTATTTATTTGGTGGGTGCCTATTTTAGTTTATGTGAAATATTTAATAAATCCAAATAATGTCAAAATTTCTTCTTTTAATTCTTTATTTTAAAAGTAAAGAATAAATCAGAAACTGCAATGTTTTATCCATTAGTTTTCCATTGTTTCCAAAGATAATCAATGCAATTAAAATGATTAATTTATTAACTTTTATCATTTTGAAAAAAAATTTTTTTAGAGATATTTTTGCTATAGAGCATTCATGCTTGCCGGAGAGACACAGAGCGACAGAGAAACAGATAGCAAGAAATCTCCCCACCCCCCAGGAGGGAAGGCCACACAGCAATCCCTTCTCCTCCATTCTCCTCCTGGGATTTTGGGCACACACATACAAATGCCCGATGTGAGTTTAAACCACTGGGTCCAGGACTTGAACCGTGGTCAATGATGTGAAAGTCCAGAACCATTATGCCATCTGCTGCTCTGAAAATAATGTTTTTGATTACCTGAAAGAGCATACATTTGTGAGAGAGAGAGAGACAGAGCCAGGGAAAGTGACAGCACTTCCCCGTGGGTTGTGGTCATGCCATAATCCGTTTTCCTCTACTTCTCCATCCTGTCAGAATTTGGGGCATGTAGCTGATACCAGCTTCAGAGAAGTAAAATAGTTTTCTTTGTTTAATATTGACCAGATTGAATAAAAAGAGAAAGGTGCCCTAAAGTCCTAAGTAATTTCTTTACACAGTAAGAGGAGCCCACACTCTCTTT
>NW_006207036.1:1901929-1932168 GCF_000334495.1 Tupaia belangeri chinensis
CTAAATGATACTTTCTGCACACATGATTATGGTCCTGTAGTGACCACGTTGTGAATAACCTTAATTGTTCAGTTTTTGCAAGACACTTAATGAGTAGCATATAAGGTATAAAGAAATCCAGGGGTCCTAAAAGTTTTTGTCTTGAACTCTTTATCCAGAGCAGACCTGATGAGAACATCACTCAGGACCCTTCCTGAGACTGCCTGGCACCAAGAAAACAGCACCATTCATCAAAGGTGACAGCATAGAAACTTTGCTGGGAAGCTCCTGGATTCACACACCCAGAGCCTCACGTTGTCACATTCCCGACCTGTGTTTAAAAGCCCTTCTCTCCCCTTCATTGTGGAGATGGCACGTTAAGAGTTCTGAACTCTCCTACTCTCCCAGCTGCTGTCTTCTCTAATCAAGGTTTCCTCTAGGCAAACTCTACTTATCTTGGAAATTGACTTACTGTGCAACACGCAGCTGGTCTGTCCATCTGTGCAGTGACATACACATGCCCTTCATGTCTTCCATGCACCAGTCAGCCATGTGGGATTCAACTTCCTATGCACAGCCCAAACTTTTAATTTTTCCATTAAAAACTTCACATATTCATAGGAAGTTCAACAAAAGAAAGTATTACAGTCCATATTTCTTTCTGGTCATTATTATGGGCTCAGGCAATCATAAAAACAAAACAAAATAGAATTTTACAGATACAGGAGATGCTCTGTAAAAGACTAAAAAGCTGGAATTCCTGGTTCCTCGACAGCTGGAATCATACTTACTGCTACAGAACTCAAAGGTCAGTCACCCAAATGGCACAAAGTGAACTGTAGACACAAGGTGATGAAGAAAAGCACAGCTCCATTCCCACGTGCAGTGCAAGGAGAACAGGCAGCTGGTGCTCCAGAGGCCTGGACGCCCCACGGAGTTCCTGCACATGCATTTTTAAGGGAAATAATCAAGGGCAGAGTGAGTTCAGTGACAGGCTTAAGGTAGCATGATCATCTCATGACTTTCTTGATTGGCGGGGTCTTAGGTAATCAATTTCTATTCTGGGAGGGGTCAATCATTAAGTTTCTGGTGCTGTTCAGCCTGGAGCCTATGTGCTCACAGCCAGCAGTTTCCATCCTGCACAAATATCTTTTGAAAGTTTAAGTTAAAATGCAACCCTTTTTAAGGGGTCTCTAGTGGTTTCATATTATCCTTACATTCGTTTTTTCAGTAAAATACAGCTAAAAAAAATGGCATTGCTCTTGTGTTTGTTTGTTGGTTCGTTGGTTGGTTTGCTTTCATAGGGCATGTGTGCTCACTAGAGAAAGAGAGAACACTCACTGGGGGGATGGACATGCCACAATCTCTCCTCCACTCTCCTCTCAGGATTTTTTTTTTATTAAAGGTTCTTCCATAGGTCACATGTGCTTGTCAGAGAGAAACAGAAAGAGACAGTGAGGGGGAGAATGAGAAATCATCCCCTGGGGGATGGGCACACTGCAATCCCTTCTCCTTCATTCTCCTCTCAGGATCTTGGGCACGCACGCACACGTGCCCAGCATGATTTTCAAGCTACTAGGTCAAAGACTGAAACTGCAGTTGGCAATGTGGGATCTAGCTCCTTAACCATTATGTGATCTAGTTGGCCCAGTGCCCAATTTTCATTAATCACTCAATAAAGAATCAATCTAAGCATGTTATCAAAATGCAAGCTTAATTATTTATAAAAAGCAACTGGCTCATTTTGAACCCCAAAATGGACTTAAACCTTCCATTTATATCATTTAATGTTAATGACATTTCTTTCTTCTTCTTTTTTTTTTTTTTTTTTTTTTTTTATTGGAGAGGTTTTTGCTATAGGGCGCATGTGCTTGCCAGAAAGAGAGAGAGAGAGAGAGAGACAGAGAGATAGAAAGTGAGAAATCATCCCCTAGGGGGGATGGCCACACTGCAATCCCTCCTCCTCCATTCTCCTCTTGGGATCTTGGGCACACATGCACACACACCCAATGTGAGTTTAAGCCACTGGGTCCAGGACTCAAACCTCAGCCGGCTACATGGGAGTTCAGCGACATTACACTAACTGGTGGTCCCAATAACATTTTTTTAAACATTCACCATAGCGTGTTTTTTTTTTTTCTTTTTCTTTTGGGAGAGTTTTTTTTTTGCTATAGGGCGCATGAACTCGCCAGAGAGAGACAGACAGAAAGCGAAGTCAATCCCCCCAGGGGGGATGGCCATGCTGCAATCCCTTCTCCTCCATTCTCCTCTTGGGATCTTGGGCACACACACATACACGCGCCCAGCATGAGTTTTAAGCCACCGGGTCCAGGACTCAAACTGTGGACGACTACAGGGGAGTCCAGAGACATAGCCATTACGCTAATTGCTGGTCCCCACCATAGTGTTTAATAAAATTACCTATTTTTGTTTTTCTTTTTAACAGTAGCTTCAATTTAATTATTATTATTAATTTTTTTTAATTTGCTGTACACACATATATTCACTGGAGAGAGATAGAAAGAAAGAGAGAGAGAAGGAAAGTGAAAAAGCACCCCTCCGGGGAGGATGACCATGCTGCAATCCCTTCTCCTTCATTCTCCTCTCAGGCCTTGGGGTATGCACATGCACATGCTCAATGTGTTTTTCGAGCTACTAGGTCCAGAATTTGAACTGTGGCGTCAGCCAGGTGGAATTGGTCACCATAACCACCGTACCGTTGTCTGACCCACTTCAGTTTAATTTTTAGTTAACATTTTAAGAAATCACGGGATGCCAGATTTCCACGTAGGTTTGGTTCTGTGAGATTAAACGTTTTGCATTTAGGAAGTCCTTCAAGTACTAATCGCTAATTATTTGAGAGGAATTTTTCATTGCAATTTTACCATTTTTTTAAAGTTTATTTTCTGAAATTACTTTACGATCAGTTTCATTTGAATGTATGTTAGGTATTTTACAATTTATGTATTCAACAACTGAAGTTTTGTCATGTCTAGTTAATATCTAATTTCTGTAAAATCCAATGATAAAAGTACCATATTTAGCATCTATAAATTTAAAGATATGAATTAAAAGAGAGAAAATATCTAATTATCACATAACTTCATCCTTCTCTATCCTTCAGATGTACTAAAACATACCTTTGCCTCCTTTCTGAATATTTGAATAAAACAGTTTATGGTCCATGTCCTCAGATAATTGCTTCAATTTAGAGTGGGAGGAAGCCTGAGGGAGAAGAAAAGCAGAGAACATGCAGCAATTCTCTCAAAATAACTTGAAACTTGCGATTCATGGCTTTACTTTCATATGTAGCTCTTGGGGATATAAATTCTAACTACAGCTTATAAAGACAATTTTGGCAATTCTTATCAAAATGTAAAGACCTTTGATTAAACTATTTTACCTTAGGTTGTCCATACTATAGGGAAAACTCTCATGTGCAAAATGATGTGCATACAAGATCTTCATCATAACAGTGTTTAGAAAGCAAAAGATGAGAATCAGCCTTAAAGTCCATCGGTGCAGTTTTGGCCAAGAAATGGCTGGTTGTGTGTTTTATTTTGAGAAGCATTGTAGCTCTAATGAACGGTGTTGCAGCATTGTACTTCTAGTGAAGGGTGTTGCAGCATTGCAGCTCTAGTGAAGGGTGTTGCAGCATTGCTGCTCTAGTGAAGGGCGTTGCAGCATTGCAGCTCTAGTGAAGTGTGTTGCAGCATTGCAGCTCTAATGAAGGGTGTTGCAGCATTGTAGCTCTAGTGAAAGGTGTTGCAGCACTGCAGCTCTTGTGAAGGGTGTAGGCTCTGTTGCAGCAATGCTTGGGTTCTCATCCTAGCTTTAGCCTCTCTGCCTCTGTTTATGGAATTGCAAATTGGGAGTCGTCCTATCTATTTCAATACATTTTTGAAAGGGTTAATGGAATGCAGTGAAAGTTAAACAGGTGCAATATTTAACACACTATCAGCACAGAGGAAGCACTTACCAAGTATCAATAGGTTCTCTGCCAAGCTTGAAATAATAATACATCAGTAGTTAGTGTTACAACTGAGAAGCACAGAGAAGAGAGCTGAAGATGTATCCGAGATAGAAAGACACACACATTAATGTAGACGACCCTGCACTGTAGCTTATTTATGTGTAGATTATGGGAGGCTTGACTCGTCTCTCTGGTAGCCTATAGTGGGAAACACAAATAATTCAAACATTTACTTCTCTACCCAGTACGTGATAATGTGGCGATACTCACTTTGTCTTGTGAAATAGTCCCCTTTGTACTATTGCCCAAGTCCTTAGAAGGTAGAAGCTCTGATCATGAGTAAATGAAACACAAGTTAGGTCACCTGTTCTTTAACAGGAAGCTACAGGGGTAAGTCAATGTGCCACATGATCCCACAGCAAGGTATAATGATGATGGGGAAAGAAGACTTTATCCCTCCAGTAATTTTGTAAGTACAGGTCATACTGCATGAGTACCAGAGGATTATTTCACAGAGATAATGGAATTCTCCAGATGGCGGTGATAGCCGTGCCATTCTTCCCTGGGCAGCACTTGGTCATTAGAAAGATAAGAAGGCACTTGGGATGGTTAGCAGAGAGGTGTCTAGCAAGAGCCCAGAGGAACGTGAAAGACGAACGCGAGTGCTACATCAAGAATTCTCCTATAGCCCTCTTGGACCAGATATTTGTATGCTCCAATTTGGAGGGCACAAGATCATATTGACTATGTGATGAGAAACACATGCCAGAGGCATCAGGGCAGATTTCGGAAACCTTGGGAAAGGTGCCCCTGGGCCAACACAGGTTGGTCCTCACCTGTGTCCTGGGGTTCTCAGTCTGGAAGCACAGAATTTTTTATTTTTTTATTTTTATAACATTCTGGAGGTTTTACATCTGGATTTCTGGAACTGATTTTGGCAATAGTTATTTTGGTCAGTGGGAGATAGGAATGATTGATAACAGAAACAAAAGAGAGAGAGAGAGAGAATGGCTCTTAGCTTTAGCCACCTAGAATATCTGCTGTGGCTTTTCCAGATGGCTACTTTAGATCGTCATATGTCCTTAAGGATACTCATTTTTAAACATTGTACCCTGAATGCGAGAAAATGAAAAATATTAAGCATAATGACTCTGAGTAAATGAACACATTTTTGGTAGAGACCTGAAAAATTTTGCATGGTGAAATTCCTGAAGAAATAGGCACTTGAAGTTGTAACACAGCAGACGTTTCCTCCTTGTTTCTCCTTACCAGTCAATAATTCCATAAAAGTTTAAAAGTAGAAAGGGAAATATCAATTTTAATCAAACAAAACCATTTAGCTCTGAAATTTAGACTGTATATGTACAAAAAGGCAATTGGGGCAGTTTGGGCAGGATGCAGGAGAACAGAAAGAATAAAAATAGAGCTGGCTTCGGCAGGAATGTACTGCTCGAGGAAGCTGGATCCCACACGGCAACCAACCGTGATTCAAATCCCTGCAACTGTGTGAGTGCCCCAAATTTGTAGGCTGGAGGACTGGAGGAAGGGGATCATGGAGCGACCAGACACTGTGAAGGGTGCTCCTCTCTCCTTCTCTCTTGTGGGTGTGCACAGGTTCTATTATAAATAAAGGGGGAATTTTTTTTAATCTCTTTTTTTTTTTCTTCAGGTTTTTGCTATAGGATCCGGGCTCTCCCCAGAGAGAGAGAGAGAGAGAGAGAGAGAGAGAGAGAGAGAGAAAGTGAGAAATCACCACCTTCTCAGGGGAAGGATGGCCATACCACAATCCCTTCTCCATCCTCCTCCTGGGATTGTAGACACACACGCACACAAACCCAGTGTGATTTTCAAGCCGCCGAGTCTGGAATAACTGCAGACTGCTATGTGGGACTGTTGCACCTTAGCCACAAGGCCACTGCTGCTCCCCAAATAATATCTTATAAAGTTACTAGTTAGTTTAAGTAAAGGGGAAGGAGCAAAGACAATATTTGGTCTAAAATGGAAAGTCTTTGTTTGCCACCAGGACCTTTTCCCCCTGCAAAGTTCAATGGTCTCAGTTGCTAATGTTGGCATGTCTGGGGCTGAACAGTGGTGCAGCAGCAACTTATAACACTCAGTGAGGCAGTCCCACATGGTAAGGTCACCAGTTTGTGGCTGGAGACCTCCCTGAGTATGGCAGGCAGGCGTGTGCCCATGACTGGGACTGGCAGAGGTCGGAGGTAGATCAAGGCATTAAGACCCTCTTGGGATTGCTGTATCTATCTCTGTCCCTCTTGTTCACAGAAAAAAAAAAAAAAAAAAAAACCAACTTTAAAAAAATTTACAGGCAATATACGGTGTATTCTGGATGGAAAAATCTCACTTTGTATGCTGTAAAGATGTATAGTGAATTAATGTAAATAAATAAATAAATAAATAAATAAATAATTTTTTGCAGGACAAACAGGTGGTGTAGTAGTTAAGGCTGTGGACTCCCACATTACCGAACATGGTTTGAGTCCCAGACTTGGCAGCTTGAAAATCATGCCAGGTACGTGCGCATGCATACCCAAAGTCCTGACAGGAGAATGGAGAAGAAGAAGTTGTGGTGTGGCCATCTCCCGTGAAGGGGGAGATTTCTCACTTTCTCTCTGTCTCTTTCTAGTGAGTGCATGTGCTCTATGACAAAAGCCTAAGTAAAAAGAAAAACAAAAGGTTTTTTTTTTTTCATTCATGTGTAATTGTTTTTATTTTGTTTCATGGTCAGGTAAACATAGTTTGTAGAAACTGACTTGGCATCTGTAGGTGCTGCAAGTTTCTGTGAGGCCTGTTTGAAGAGATGCTATCTTTGCAGCATCTTTGTGGTTGCTTAGTGTATAGTATACATCTTTACCAGACCATGGTCTAATATGAAGTTGTATTTTACCACTTCATGTGTAGCAGGAAAGGTTTCTAACAGTACATTTCGATTTCTCCTCTCCCTAGCCTTTATACTACAGTTGTGCGAAGAATCACAGATAAGGATCAGAGAGAAGAAGGCAGATGCGGAGCACTGGGAAATAAATTTGGTTTGATGAATATTCCTTTTGAAAATATGGCTTACATGACGTGAAATCAGAATGTAAAAGAGACAGGCATGAGTGAAAGACACATTTTTAAGACACTCGTTTATAGACATTAATTGAAATATGCCAGCTCAGCTAGACTGATTGCGTAGTGAGGAAGGGAGGGGAAGATGGGATTCTGCCGTGGGTAGAAGAGATGCTAGGCAGCAGAGATGGAAAGAGACGAATTCTACGAAGAATTAAGGAGCCAGTGATGTAAGAAAATGAAGGGGCGAGTAGTGTGAGGATTAAACAGAGAAGTAAATTTAGGCACTAAGAGTATGTGGCGGACATTTTTTATTCTACTATGTTTAGATCCAGGGATCCCATAACCCTACACACACACGTATATACACACACAGTGATAAATTATTTAGTGGCAGGGATATGTGCTGTGAAAAGTGTGTGCAGGGAATTTTGTTGCTCAAACACGTAGAATGGACTTACGTAAAGCTCAGTAGGATAGCCAAGTATACACCTAGGCTCTGTGGTATACCTACTGTTCCACCACCATATATATGTTCTGCTGAGGACGGAAATTTTGTCATGGACCATGATTATGTATGTGTATATATACCAGGATATTTTAAAAGTTTGTGGAAATTTTTTTAAAGGTTTTAGCCATAGGGTACATGCACCCCCCAGAGAGATTGAGAGAGATAATGAAAGGGAAAATGAGAAATCACTCCCTGGGGCATGGCCGTGCTGCAATCCTTCTCCTCCTGGGATTTTGGATGTGCACGTGCACTCACCCAACATGATTTCCAAGCCACCAGACCTGGGACGCAAACGAAGACCAGCCATGTGGGGTCCAGAGCATTATCCACCATGCTGGCCCCAGTTTGTGAAAAAATTAAAGAACCTGTTTGTTTTGTTGCAAAAATAAATAAATAAACAAACCCATACATAACTTTTTTATAGTATATATTTTACATAAACTTTTTTGAGAACCCCTCTCTTATGCATATATGCTGCTTCCAAATATACACAGGTGTACGTTTTCTTTTCTAATTTAATCTTTTCATTGCTTCCACATAAGATCAGGATCTTGTAAAACATCAGCTCCATTTACTTCCCATCAATAAGCAGATTGTGAGGCTGGTGCTCAGGGATATGATCAAAAGTGTCGTTTAGCTTGGAAATACAAATACCAGAGAAGTAACAGGTTCTGAGATGAGGCTCCACAACCCAAATAATGTGAACTTTTTCAACATACACATAATACTAGAAAAGAAATGGTTACCACATGAGCGGGATCTTGTGTGGCACAAATGCCCAATTGACATAGAGTTTTGAAGCAAGGAAGAGCTTTATTGTTCACTATTCATGGCTTAACCCACTTGGAGACAGAAAGTCTTACATCACAGGTCAGCTGGTGGTTCAAGGGTTAAGGGGACTGGATCCCACATGGCCAGCTCTGTGCTTTGAGTACAGAACATGATGGATTGAAAAAGACACGGGCATGTGGGTGTTTATGTGTCTAGAATCCTGAAAGGAGGGAGAAATGGAGAGAGGATTGCTGTGTAACCATCACTCATTTGGGGAGGGTACTTTCTCACTTCCTTTCTATTTAGCTGGTGAGTGCAGGTACCCTCTGCAAATTAAAAATAAATTTAAAAAAAGTTGCAGCTCAAGTATTACAGCTTATGTTTCAAGTGTAAGAAGGCTGTGTCTTTGGTAAAGAAATAGATCCTGTCCTACACTCCCGTTGGCCCATTTTTATGCAAATGAAGAATTGAAGTTGCAGTCCTGATTGGTTAACTTGAACCATGATGCCATTGGTCCATTTTCAGTGCTGTTCAGCAGCTGGGGCTGACTTCTGCTTACTGAGCTTTGGACAGGCTTTTACAAGCAAATTGACAAAACTGTAGTTGGCCATAGATTTTTCTTACTTAGGCAAGCTCTGGATGCTTCTATACTGTTTGTCAAGGACTTTCCTAATCTAAGAGGAGTTTAGTGTGGTATCTCGCAACCAACCTCATCACTACCTCATCTCAAAAAAATAAATGGGTTTTACCTTGTGGTGTAATCTTGTCTTTTTCAGGAAAAAAAGGAACAGAAGTAAAAAAAGTGTGATTTACCTACTAAATGAAGACTGAGAAGCCAAAAGATGGAGGTATTTGGTTAATGTTGGCAACTAATTTGCTGATTAGACATGAACATTGAAGATGAAATACTTTATAAACATTATTTAATTAAGTAAGATCAGAAAGTTACTAAAATAAATGATTTTGTTGAGATTGCCTATGTCCTCTAGAGGCTCATTTTGTCAGAAATAAGAAAACTATCCTAAATTATTTTTAAAGAGCTAAATCGCCTTTCTGTGCTTTTAAGTTTAGTGTATCTTAGCAACCCACAGAGCAGAACATGCATGCCCGAAAACAGATAAGATTCACGTCAGCACATGCTGTCTTATGAAAATGCTAAAAATTCATGATTTTTCATATTTTTGGTTGAGGTAGTTTCTCTCCAAATACAAGAAAGCTATTTCATTGTATTTCATGGCATTGCAAAAAGGTACTTTGAGGTTTTCTTTGGTTTATAGAATTTATTTAGTATTTTAGAAAGATCAAATGAAGTTTTCCCTAAGGGGCTTGTATAAGGTCTCCACCACAAAACTCGTACAAATTTAGAGATTCTTATTTATTTTTTTAATTGCCAGAGGACATACACACTCATCCGAGAGAGAGGGAGATAGAGAGAGAGAAAACATCCCCCCAAGTGGGTCATGGTCATATTAAAATTCCCTCTCCACCAATCTCCCTCCTGTCAGGATTTTGGACATGCAACACATATATGTCTGGCCTGTTTTTCAAGTGACCAAAGCTAGGATACAGACCATGGTTGGCCAGATGGGATTCAGTTCCCTTAACAACCTGGCTATGGGCCAGCACCCAAATTACAGATTCTAAGCAGACATTTATAAAGATGAGAGCATTTGTATTACTTATCAAACTTCATAGTAAAAATTAACAATGAAAAATATTAAATAATCTGGGAATAGCCATTATGTTCATGTAAATCAATTTATTATATGGTTACTAAGCACCTATTTTGTGCCATTCATTCTATAAAGAACTAAGATATTCAATAAAAATGGTACTAAGATATTCAATAAAAAATGTGCCCATGATCTTGGGCTGGCCGAGGCTGGGGTAGATTATGGCATGAAGACCTTGTTGGTGATGCCTGTCTTTCTGTGTCCACCTCTCTCTCTGTCTCTTTTATTCAAAAAAAATGTATTACAAACCATTTTTAATTATTTTTAAAGAATTATTTATTTAATTTAATTTGTTATTTTTTTAAAAAAAATTTGCTATAGGGTACATGCACTCACCAGAGAGACAGAGAGAGACAGAGAGAAGAAAAAAAAAAAGGTGAGAAAGCAAGCTGCCAAGTACAGAACTGGAACTATGAGCCCTGAGTCCAGCATCTTAACCACAGTGCCACCTACTGGTCCCAAATTTTTACTCTGGCTTTTGACAGAAAGTGGAAGAATATGGAAGATTTACTGCTGAGTGAAGCAAGCCAGGCTATGAAGGAGAGACACTGTATGTCCCCACTTAATATATACTGAGTGTCCGCACTCTATGACTGAAATTGATTGACTAAAGGATGTACAAACACAAGCGATGGGTGTGAATGCCAGATGTGGTGTGTGTGGAGGAGTGGGGCCTAGGGAAGGACATTTGGAGGAGGGATATGGAGGCAGAGCATTGATGGGATGGGGAGGTGTGGTATTATCTGTTGAAGATATTTTGATCAACTGGACTGGGGAGAAATGCCCACATATTGAAATGTTCACTTTGTAAGCTAAATAATGTGATTGTATGTATAAAAAATGAATATATTAAAAAATATGTATTGTACTCTAAGGAAGACATACAAACAGCCAAAAAGCATATGAAGAAATACTCTATGTCACGCTCATAAGGGAGATGCAGATTGAAACCACTGTGAGATATGACCTAACCCCTTCAGAATGCTGAAGATTAAAAATACAAAAAGTGGTAAGTGCTGGTGGGGACAGGGTGAAAGGGGAGCTCTCCTCCACTGTTGGTGGGAATGTAAATTGGTTCAGCCAATGGGGAAAACAATATTGATCCAGCAATCCCACTTCTGGGTATGTACCCAAAAGACAGGAGAATGCTCAGTCAGAAAAGCTCTTGCTCATTAATGTTTATTGCAGAATTATTCATGAATGCTAAGACATGGAACCAACCCAAATATCCACAAACAGATGAATGGATGGAAAAACTGTGGCACATATAATCTAGGGACTACTACTCAGTCATAAAAAACAAACAAACAAACAAACAAACAAAAAAAAACAACAAAACTCTGGCATTTAATAGAACATGGTCGAATATGAAAGATTTATTGCTGAGTAAAGCAAGCCAGACTATAAAAGAAAGATATTGTATGTGTCCACTTAATATATATCGACTATATACATTATATGGTAGAGATTGAAATATCAGAGAGCATAAAAGCAGTGAAAATAGTTATGGATGCTGAAGACAGTGTGGAATGGTGGGGAGGGAAGGGGAGAGTATAGAGAAGGATAGCATGAGAACAAATAGAGAGGCATGACATTTGTGGCACACAGAAATGGTTTATTACCTGTTGATGATGACATGTATAGTATTTGCTACTGAACTGGTCTGACAAGTATTTCATGTTAGGTAAACTCTCTTTACAAGCCAAATGATGTGTAGTATTTGAATGTTTAAAAAAATGAGAATAAATAATAATACTTTGAAAAAATGAAAAGCTATTTGATGATGATGATGTGGATAGTAATGTATTTGTCTTGACTGATATGCATGGTAATCATGCTGGAAACAGAAATGTTATGCACATAAAGATACATGTGATTGAATGTAATCCCCCCAAAATTAAAAATCAGTAAAAAAATATATTGTATACTTCTCTTTGCTATGGAACAAGAAGGGTAATTGTGAATAGTTGAGAACTGTCAAAAAGACAGTTTCTATTCATGTATAATACTAAATTATTAGTCCAATCAATGGCTAATGCTAAGAATTACAGCAAGACATGTATAAGATTAATCACTGATTCTTAAGGTTTCATTGGAGTACAAGTAATAATGTTCTCTTTGTTGTGTCAGGCAGGCAATAGTGCTGGGTTGGTGCTAAATTTACAATTTTGCTTCAACTGTAGCTTTCATATGTATTCATTTTTTTCATTGTTGTTTGTGTCATTGTAGACAATAAATTTTAAAGTTTTAAATCTGTCCACCCACAGCTGTTTCATGGAGATGATGGCTCACTTTCACATAAATACCTCCAGACAGCTTTTTGTGTAGCACTAAACGAGGCTCTAGTCAAATACCCTAATTTCTCTTCCACTACTACTATATCCCTTGCTTTGATTCAGACCATTTTTCTCTTCTTGGACTAATCCATTAGTTTCTCTGCCTCTACAGTGGCTAAACATTTTCCCTCTGGCATCACACGCAAATAAGACATTTTCAAATCGAAGCAAATAAGACTTTTTCAAATCTAATATGAAATCTATCACATAAAAAAAAGGTTTTGGGGCAAGCAGATGGCATAGTGATTAAGGTTTTGGACTCGCCTGTGGTCAACTGCAGTTCGAGTAACAGACCTGGGTGCTGGAAACTCATGTCAGGCACCTGTGCATGTGTGCCCAAAATCCTGAGAGGAGAATGGAGGAGAAGTGATTGTGGCATGACCATTTCCCGTGTGTGTGTGTGGGGGGGGCGATGATTTCTTGCCTTCTGTCTCTCTGTCTCTCTGGTTTGCACACATATCATCGAAAATTTTTTCAATAATAATAATAACGAAGTCTGGATTTCTCTCAAGGCACCTTTTTAGCTTGACAACTAAAATAGGAAAAGAGAGAAGGTGTTTTCGTAATGATTGTTCAGATTTGCATGAAGAATTCTCCCATTATCATTGCATTAATGGCATTGAACAAGGTTAGGAAGAAGGCTTTCCTCAGAGAGGAGAAAAAAGCATCTTCCTTGAGGCAATGGGTAGAGAGGAAGTGAGGTCTGTAGCCCTGACAAAGCAAGCATGGGGCCAGGGCCTGGAGTACTGTGGGACAGAGGGTCAACTGGAGAGAGTAGATACTGGCATTTTACTTCTATACTTTGGGTTCAGCTAGCTTAAATAAAACTTGGATATGGGATAACAATAAAAAGAGATGGTCAAATCTACCTAACAAGTAAACTTGGTTTAAAGTTGGGAATTCCTTTAACATTGGGGCTCCCATGCTTCATGGATGTGTCTGTTAGTAGAAGTAGAACCCACATTCTTCCTCTCTCCCTTTTATTTCTCACCTTTCTCTTCCTTAACCCATGTTTTTATTCGTTTTAATGTATTTTATTAAGTATTAAGTAAATATGTAATGATAATTATACCACATGCAATGTATATAAATGTCAGAACTCATGAACCCATTATACAGTTAAAAAATAATTTATAATTATTTGTTTTTTTTTGAAGTTCTCTATGTGTTATTTTCCCAAATCTTCCATATAAGTAATAGTTGTAGGAGTTATGTTTACCTTTGTTTTATATATATATATTTGAAGAAAGAAAGTTCTCCCTTAGTCTGGGCTGCTGTAATGGAATACCTTAGACTGGGTAATTTACAAACAATAGATTTATTGCTCACAGTTTTGGAGCCTGAAAACTTCAAGATCAAGGAACCAGCAGATTGAGTGTGTGATGACGGTTTGCTGTTTTCTTTAAAAATGGCTCCTTTTGCCACATTCTTATAAGACAGAAGACTCAGCTTCCTAGATACTACCAAACAAGTTCTCTCAGTCTTTTTTTTTTTAATGTTTTTTTTTTTTTTACCTTGATAGGGTATGAGCACTTGCTGGAGAGAGATGAGACAGAAGGAAAGAGAGAAATCAACCCCTGAGGAGATGGCCATGCTGCAATCCTTTCTCCTCCACTCTCCTCTCAGGATTTTGGGTATGCATACACATGTGCTGGCATGACTTTCAAGCCACTGGGTCTGGGATTCAAACTGCGGTCAGCCATGTGAGAGTCCAGCACCTTAATCACCATACCAGTTGCTGCCTCCACCCTCAACCTTCTTAATAAGAGCATTAATTGAATTATTGAAGACTCCATTCTCAAGATCTACTCACCTCTCAGAGACTCTACCTCTTTATACCAACACACATGGGTATAAATTTCAACATTTGCATTTTGGAGGAACACCAGATGGTAGTAATTTTCCACATTTGCAATGCTAAAAATGAAATTATTTAGTTCTTGAATTTTAAATTTTATGTAAAGAAATTATGCTGTATGAATTTTTCTGCTACTTCTTTTCCCTCCAAATTATATTCTTGAAATACAGTTTTGTTTTGCTCATTACTGTCATTTTATTTTTATTGCAGGATAGTATTATGTTGTGATAGATACTTGAGTTGTTCTATTTTTTTTTAACTATTACAAACAGAACTTCTGAGAGTATTTTGGTGCATGTTTCTTAGACAATAAATGCAAGAATTTTTCTAGGGTGGATACCAGGAGTGCAATTGCTTTGTCATCCATGGGATAGACCCATCTTCAACTCTAGATATTGCCAAATTGTTTCCAAAGTGGTAACAAAATCTTACACTCCCACCTACTGTGTATAAATGTTTTGGTATTCCACATCTTTGTTAACACAATGTTCTCAGTCTTTAAATGTTCTAACTGGGCCACATGAAATAATGTCCTAGTGTGTATTTTTCTGGAATGGCGATGAGATTGTGCATCCTCTATTAGACTCTTTGATTTTGGGAATCTCCTTTTCACCGATATGTCTATTTTAGCCTTTTTCTAATTTTTCTGCAGGTTTTTATTTTGTCTTTTTCTCATTTTTCTGCAGGTTTTTTTTTTTTTTTTGTCTTTTCCAAGCTATATTACAAGAGATCTCTACTAATAAAATGTATTGGTGCAAATATCTTCTCCTAATTTGTGACTTTTACATTCTTTGCAGCCTCATTTGATGAACAGACCTTCCAGAATTTAATGTAGTTAAATTTATCAATATTTTTCTTTTGTCAATTTTTTTTACATTTTTTTTGATAAGAAATCCTTATCTAACTCAAGAATATGAAGATATTTTAGTATTGTTTTCTAAGCTTTGTAGTCTTTTTTTTTTTTTTTTTAATTTTCCTTGAGGGCATATGCACTCACCAGAGAGAGAGAAAAAGAGGGAGAAAGTGAGAAAGCACCTCATATGGGGGATGGCCACACTGAAATCCTTTCTGTTACATTTTTTTCTTTAGGGATTTTGGGGATTAGCAGACAACACATCTGGCATGATTTCCCAGTCACTTGGACCAGGACTTGAAACACACAGTTGGTCATGTGGGATCCAGCTGCCTTAACCATCACACTTCTGGCTGGCTCTATAGTCTTTTTTTGAATATGCTTTTTGTTTTAGAATAATTCAAGATTTACAGAGAAGTCACAAGAAGAGTACAGAGACTCTCAAATCCTTTCCCTGGTTCTACCCTTTGTGAATATCCTACACTACTGTAGTACACTTGTGCAAGGTAAAAAACAAGCATTAAGTATGTGCTATTAGTTGAAGTCTAGATTTTATTTGCATTTTATCTCTTTTTATTGTTTTTCCTCTTTCTGCTCTAGGATCCAATTTTAGATCCAGAGTGCATTTCTTTGTCACTTCTCTCACTTCCTCTGGTTTGTGACAGTTTCTTAGTCTTTTCTTGTTTTTCATAATCTTGACAGTCTTGAAAAATTCAGGCCAACAATGTCGTTGAATCTAAATTTGTCCAAAGGGTTTTTTTTTTTTTTTCTCATAATTAGAGTGAGTTTATGGGTTTTTAAAAAAATACTGTGGGGACATGCGCTGAGCAAACACCACATGCTCTTTTGGGGTTTGGCAGAACCTTGTATGTTTGTGATGGTGGAGGAAAGGTCTGAATATTTTTCTTTAGCACTGTTTTCCCTTCTGGAGGCTGTTCCTAGGACTTGAGCCATAGACCTAGGGGTTGTGAACAGGGGTTTTAGGATTGCCAGCCTTAAGACTGAGCACATGTAAGCAAAGTTGAGCAATGTAGCAGTTGAACAGGAAGCAGTTGAGGTATCTTAAGGTTTGTAATATTTCCTGAAGGTTGACACTTTTCAACAGGTAGCAAATTGACAACCCTAGCCAATTCTATGACGTGTTCAACAACAAAACACATATACTGGAGGCACATCTAAGGAAGAAGTCTTAATTTCTTAAAGACTCAAGTGAGACTCACTTCTAAGTCTAAGAAAAGGACTATGTATCTGTTTTAATTGATCAAGAGTCAACGTAAACATAATTTTCCAATGCTATGGAAGCGATAGAAATGACAATAATGAGAGCTGAGAAAGAAATCAAGAAAGCAATCCCATTTACAATAGCCACACACATACAAATGTACAACCCCCCCCCATACACATCCACACTCACACAAATACCTAGGAGTAAATTTAACTAAGGAGGTGAAGAATCTTTAGAATGAAGATGATAAAACAGTGATGAAAGAAATCAAAGAAGACGCATACAAAAAAATGGAAATACATCCTCTGTTCATGGATAGGAAGGACCAATATTTAAAAAATGTCAATACTACCCAAAGTGATATATAAATTCAGTGCAATCTCTATCACAGTATCAATGCCATTCTTCACAAAAATAGAAAAATCGATAATCAATAATAAAATTTGTTCATAGTTACAAAAGATCTCATATAACCAAAGTAATCTTGTGTGAAAAGAGTGAAGTTGGAGGCATAACACTACCTGACTTCAAAATATATTACAAAGCTATAATAACCAAAAGATGCATGGTACTGGTCCAAAAATAGACACGTAGACAAATGGAACAGAATAGAGGGTCCAGAAATAAAGTCAAGAGCATGCAGCCAACTGATTTTAGAGAAAGGTCCCCAAATCATTCAGTGGGGAAAAGACAGTCTCTTTAATAAATCACGCTGAAAAAATCAGATATCCACACGTAGAAGAATGAAGACTCCCTCCTCATATCTTTCACCACATGAAAATATCAACTTAAAATGGGTTAAAACTTGAATGTAAAACCAGAAACCTGGAAGTGACTAGAAGAAAATATACAGGAAATGCTTTGGGACATTAGTTAGACAAAAAATTTTAAAGCAAGATCTGAAAATCAGGGGCAATACCACCAAAGCCAAGTCTGATTACCTCAAGCTAAAAAGTTTCTTCACAGTTAATCAAAGCAATAAAGAGACAATCTACAGAATAGAAGGAAACATTTCCAAGCTATATAGCCAAAAAAATTTAGATTATAAAAGGAAGTCAGCTAACCACCACCATCATCACCACCAACAAAAACCTAATAATCCAATTTAAAAGTGGGCAATTGAGGGTCAGCTGATGGTATGGTGGTTAAGGCAGCTGGATCCCACATGGCAATTGTGTGGTTTAAGTCTTGGGTCTGGTGGCTTGAAAAAAAATATACCAAGTGTGTATGCATGCCCAAAGTCCCAAGAGAAGAATGAAAGAAAAGGGACTACATACAGCAAGTCCATCCATCTCTCTCCCTCACTCTTTTTTTCCCTCTCCAATGAATGTATGCATCCTATAGCATTTTTCTAAAAGTGGGCAGTTGATCTTAACAGGCAGGACACATATAAATGGCCCCCAAAAAGCATATGAAAAATTGTCTGACATTACTAATTATAAGAGAAATATAAATCAAAAAATCAAAACCACAATGAGGTATCTGTTGTCTTACCCTTACCATAATGTCTATTATCAAAAAAAAGAAAATCAAAGAAGAACAAGTCCTGGTCAGTGTAGAATGGGTGGGAGGGGGTGGAGAAGGGAAGAGTACAGAGAAGGCTGGCAAGAGAATAGAGAGGCATGACATTAGTGGGACACAGAAATGGTTTATTACCTGTTAATGATAATATATATAGTATTCTCAACAGAACTGATCTGAAAAGTATTTTATGTTGGGTAAATTCTTTATACAAGCCAAATGATATATAGTGATTGAATGTTTAAAAAAATAATGAGAATAAATAGTAATAACCTGAAAAAATGATGAAAAGCTATTTGATGATGATGACGTGGATATTAACATCTTTGTTTTGACTGATATGCATGGTAATCATGCTGGAAACAGAAATGTTATGCACATAAAGATACATGTGATTGAATGTAATCCCCCCAAAATTAAAAATCAGTAAAAAAATATATTGTATACTTCTCTTTGCTATGGAACAAGAAGGGTAATTGTGAATAGTTGAGAACTGTCAAAAAGACAGTTTCTATTCATGTATAATACTAAATTATTAGTCCAATCAATGGCTAATGCTAAGAATTACAGCAAGACATGTATAAGATTAATCACTGATTCTTAAGGTTTCATTGGAGTACAAGTAATAATGTTCTCTTTGTTGTGTCAGGCAGGCAATAGTGCTGGGTTGGTGCTAAATTTACAATTTTGCTTCAACTGTAGCTTTCATATGTATTCATTTTTTTCATTGTTGTTTGTGTCATTGTAGACAATAAATTTTAAAGTTTTAAATCTGTCCACCCACAGCTGTTTCATGGAGATGATGGCTCACTTTCACATAAATACCTCCAGACAGCTTTTTGTGTAGCACTAAACGAGGCTCTAGTCAAATACCCTAATTTCTCTTCCACTACTACTATATCCCTTGCTTTGGTTCAGACCATTTTTCTCTTCTTGGACTAATCCATTAGTTTCTCTGCCTCTACAGTGGCTAAACATTTTCCCTCTGGCATCACACGCAAATAAGACATTTTCAAATCGAAGCAAATAAGACTTTTTCAAATCTAATATGAAATCTATCACATAAAAAAAAGGTTTTGGGGCAAGCAGATGGCATAGTGATTAAGGTTTTGGACTCGCCTGTGGTCAACTGCAGTTCGAGTAACAGACCTGGGTGCTGGAAACTCATGTCAGGCACCTGTGCATGTGTGCCCAAAATCCTGAGAGGAGAATGGAGGAGAAGTGATTGTGGCATGACCATTTCCCGTGTGTGTGTGTGGGGGGGGCGATGATTTCTTGCCTTCTGTCTCTCTGTCTCTCTGGTTTGCACACATATCATCGAAAATTTTTTCAATAATAATAATAACGAAGTCTGGATTTCTCTCAAGGCACCTTTTTAGCTTGACAACTAAAATAGGAAAAGAGAGAAGGTGTTTTCGTAATGATTGTTCAGATTTGCATGAAGAATTCTCCCATTATCATTGCATTAATGGCATTGAACAAGGTTAGGAAGAAGGCTTTCCTCAGAGAGGAGAAAAAAGCATCTTCCTTGAGGCAATGGGTAGAGAGGAAGTGAGGTCTGTAGCCCTGACAAAGCAAGCATGGGGCCAGGGCCTGGAGTACTGTGGGACAGAGGGTCAACTGGAGAGAGTAGATACTGGCATTTTACTTCTATACTTTGGGTTCAGCTAGCTTAAATAAAACTTGGATATGGGATAACAATAAAAAGAGATGGTCAAATCTACCTAACAAGTAAACTTGGTTTAAAGTTGGGAATTCCTTTAACATTGGGGCTCCCATGCTTCATGGATGTGTCTGTTAGTAGAAGTAGAACCCACATTCTTCCTCTCTCCCTTTTATTTCTCACCTTTCTCTTCCTTAACCCATGTTTTTATTCGTTTTAATGTATTTTATTAAGTATTAAGTAAATATGTAATGATAATTATACCACATGCAATGTATATAAATGTCAGAACTCATGAACCCATTATACAGTTAAAAAATAATTTATAATTATTTGTTTTTTTTTGAAGTTCTCTATGTGTTATTTTCCCAAATCTTCCATATAAGTAATAGTTGTAGGAGTTATGTTTACCTTTGTTTTATATATATATATTTGAAGAAAGAAAGTTCTCCCTTAGTCTGGGCTGCTGTAATGGAATACCTTAGACTGGGTAATTTACAAACAATAGATTTATTGCTCACAGTTTTGGAGCCTGAAAACTTCAAGATCAAGGAACCAGCAGATTGAGTGTGTGATGACGGTTTGCTGTTTTCTTTAAAAATGGCTCCTTTTGCCACATTCTTATAAGACAGAAGACTCAGCTTCCTAGATACTACCAAACAAGTTCTCTCAGTTTTTTTTTTTTTAATGTTTTTTTTTTTTTACCTTGATAGGGTATGAGCACTTGCTGGAGAGAGATGAGACAGAAGGAAAGAGAGAAATCAACCCCTGAGGAGATGGCCATGCTGCAATCCTTTCTCCTCCACTCTCCTCTCAGGATTTTGGGTATGCATACACATGTGCTGGCATGACTTTCAAGCCACTGGGTCTGGGATTCAAACTGCGGTCAGCCATGTGAGAGTCCAGCACCTTAATCACCATACCAGTTGCTGCCTCCACCCTCAACCTTCTTAATAAGAGCATTAATTGAATTATTGAAGACTCCATTCTCAAGATCTACTCACCTCTCAGAGACTCTACCTCTTTATACCAACACACATGGGTATAAATTTCAACATTTGCATTTTGGAGGAACACCAGATGGTAGTAATTTTCCACATTTGCAATGCTAAAAATGAAATTATTTAGTTCTTGAATTTTAAATTTTATGTAAAGAAATTATGCTGTATGAATTTTTCTGCTACTTCTTTTCCCTCCAAATTATATTCTTGAAATACAGTTTTGTTTTGCTCATTACTGTCATTTTATTTTTATTGCAGGATAGTATTATGTTGTGATAGATACTTGAGTTGTTCTATTTTTTTTTAACTATTACAAACAGAACTTCTGAGAGTATTTTGGTGCATGTTTCTTAGACAATAAATGCAAGAATTTTTCTAGGGTGGATACCAGGAGTGCAATTGCTTTGTCATCCATGGGATAGACCCATCTTCAACTCTAGATATTGCCAAATTGTTTCCAAAGTGGTAACAAAATCTTACACTCCCACCTACTGTGTATAAATGTTTTGGTATTCCACATCTTTGTTAACACAATGTTCTCAGTCTTTAAATGTTCTAACTGGGCCACATGAAATAATGTCCTAGTGTGTATTTTTCTGGAATGGCGATGAGATTGTGCATCCTCTATTAGACTCTTTGATTTTGGGAATCTCCTTTTCACCGATATGTCTATTTTAGCCTTTTTCTAATTTTTCTGCAGGTTTTTATTTTGTCTTTTTCTCATTTTTCTGCAGGTTTTTTTTTTTTGTCTTTTCCAAGCTATATTACAAGAGATCTCTACTAATAAAATGTATTGGTGCAAATATCTTCTCCTAATTTGTGACTTTTACATTCTTTGCAGCCTCATTTGATGAACAGACCTTCCAGAATTTAATGTAGTTAAATTTATCAATATTTTTCTTTTGTCAATTTTTTTTACATTTTTTTTGATAAGAAATCCTTATCTAACTCAAGAATATGAAGATATTTTAGTATTGTTTTCTAAGCTTTGTAGTCTTTTTTTTTTTTTTTTTAATTTTCCTTGAGGGCATATGCACTCACCAGAGAGAGAGAAAAAGAGGGAGAAAGTGAGAAAGCACCTCATATGGGGGATGGCCACACTGAAATCCTTTCTGTTACATTTTTTTCTTTAGGGATTTTGGGGATTAGCAGACAACACATCTGGCATGATTTCCCAGTCACTTGGACCAGGACTTGAAACACACAGTTGGTCATGTGGGATCCAGCTGCCTTAACCATCACACTTCTGGCTGGCTCTATAGTCTTTTTTTGAATATGCTTTTTGTTTTAGAATAATTCAAGATTTACAGAGAAGTCACAAGAAGAGTACAGAGACTCTCAAATCCTTTCCCTGGTTCTACCCTTTGTGAATATCCTACACTACTGTAGTACACTTGTGCAAGGTAAAAAACAAGCATTAAGTATGTGCTATTAGTTGAAGTCTAGATTTTATTTGCATTTTATCTCTTTTTATTGTTTTTCCTCTTTCTGCTCTAGGATCCAATTTTAGATCCAGAGTGCATTTCTTTGTCACTTCTCTCACTTCCTCTGGTTTGTGACAGTTTCTTAGTCTTTTCTTGTTTTTCATAATCTTGACAGTCTTGAAAAATTCAGGCCAACAATGTCGTTGAATCTAAATTTGTCCAAAGGGTTTTTTTTTTTTTTTCTCATAATTAGAGTGAGTTTATGGGTTTTTAAAAAAATACTGTGGGGACATGCGCTGAGCAAACACCACATGCTCTTTTGGGGTTTGGCAGAACCTTGTAACTTGTCTTTCCCTAACCTTGGCTGCAGACAGAGCAAGGGTGGAAATTACTAGGGGCATTCCAACAGACACATCTGATGGACTTCAAGAAACATCTTGACCCTGATTAGTAAAGTCCAATCCCTGCTCTGCATCTGAAAGGTTCTTTAGCCTACTACTGGGTGTGGTGGTGCACTCCTTATGGAGAAGTTCTTTAGCTCCTTCCCCACACCTAACAGCTAGTTCTCTGCATTAGAAAGGAAGATGAGATTTGCTCTAGATGGGATTACCACCAAGGGATACACCTTGCCCTGGGTATGACTAATCCCTTATAGAATTGTTAACTGCTTCTTATTGTCTGTAACCTAGCAACTAATCCATGAAGTATCATGAAATTTACATGTGTAATGTCTCCTTGTACTATAAATAAAGACGTCCAGTTTGTCTGGGCGGCACAAGTTGCTTGGGCTACCTAGGCTCAGGCTGCCTGTGTCCCTTTCTACTCTAACCCTTTGTCTCATTCTTTCCAACTCTCTAGTCCTGGCAAGATGAAGGGCATTCTCTTTCTCATCCTCTTTCTCTTCCTCAGCAGCAGCCCTCTGATCATGATTCAGCCAGACCCAAGCCCGGGGGCGGACGCCGACAAAATACTATATAGGTGAAGTGACCTTTTTGTTTCATGACTTCAAGGGGTACGTGCTATCTACATGATATCATTGAGGATATTAACTTTACTCACTTGGTTAAGAACACCAGCCAGGGACCAACAGTGAGCGTAATGGCTATGTCGCTGGACTCCCATGTAGTCGATCACGGTTTGCGTCCCGGACCTGGTAGCTTAAAACTCACGCCGGGCGCGTGTACGTGCGTGCCTAAGATCCCAAGAGGAGAAAGGAAGAGAAGGGATTGCGGCGTGGCCATCCCCGCTGGGGGGTGATTTCTCACTTTCTATCTCTCTGTCTCTCTCTGTGTGTCTGGTGAGTGCACGCACCCTATAAAAAAAGAACACTAGCCAGATTACTCCATTGTGAAGTTACTATTTATCTCTCTCCATACTCTGTTTTGGGAAGCAACTTACTATATCTAGCCTACCCACAAGTTTGAGTAGGGTGGTGATGAAGCTCCACTTCCTTGAGGAGGGAGTATCTACATATACTAAATGGAATCCTTTTGTAAGAAATATTTGTCTCTTCTTCCCAATTTATGTATTTATCTAATTATTCATCTTTTTTTTTCAGTATATACTCTGAATAAGCCTTATAGATTTTTATTTCACATTTGGGTCTTTTGCCAATCTGGAATTGATATTTGAATTTGGTATGAGGTAAAGGGTCAATTTTATTCTTTTATATATAGAGGAATAATTATCTGAACACCATTAATCTATCACTCCCTCCCCCACTTATCTGCAATGCCAGTTTGGGCATAAACATATTTTGTTAAAATATTCTTGCCAGTCTAACAAGTAAAAATTATATAGCCACACCCTGTGTAATGAAACTTTGGTCAGCAGTAACCACACACACAATGGTGGTCCTGTAAGGTATAATGGGCTATACCATGTAGCCCAAGTGGGGGCTTACCATCTAAGTTTGTGTAAGTACACTCTATGATGTTAGCACAATTACAAAATTGTCTAACAACACATTTTTCATAACATACTTCTGTCATTAAGGGACACATAACTAATTTAATTGTCATATCTTGAATTTTTGAGATTTAACTTTTATTGTGATCTTAATCTATTGGAAATTTTGTGTATTCTTTATGAGTGCTAAGAACTCTTTATAGTATATACCCGTTAAAAATATTTTAAGCATACTTGGATTTGTTTAAGTAAACATAGAAACTTTGGGACCAGCAGGCAGCATAATTGTTATTACGTCGCTGGACCTCCATGTAGTCAACTGGGGTTTGAGTACAGAACTTGGAGGCTTAAAACTCACGCCAGGCTGTGTACATGTGTGCCCCAAATCCCAAGAGTAGAATGGAGGAGAAGGGATGGTGATGTGGCCATCCCCTTGGGGGGTGATTTCTTGCTTTCTGTCTCTCTGTCTCTCCAGCGAGTACCTTTGCCCTATAGCATAAATATCTCTCTAAGAAAAAAACTGAAGTTTCAAGGTATTAATAAGTGCTATTAGATGCTTATATGGGTCCAAAGCTAAAAATTTACCTATATTCTCACACATCACTCTTATAAGACAGGTAGTTTCTTGATTGCACAGAAGACAAAACAAAAGTACACAGAGAACTAGTAACTTGTCTCAAATCACAGCTAATCAGTGCTAGTCAGATTCAGTCCTGAGTTTGACTCTAAAGTTCATGGCTAGTTTCTTCCAAATGCTGGTAGAAAGTCTCCACTTAAGAGACCAGCAGTTGGCATAATGGCTATGTCGCTGGATTCCAATGAAGTCGACTGTGGTTCGAGTCCCAGACCCGGTGGCTTAAACTCACTCCAGGCGCATGTGCGTGCGTGCCCAAGATCCCGAGAGGAGAATGGAGAAGGGATTGAGGCATGGCCATCCCCCCTGGGGAGTGATTTCTCACTTTCTGTCTGTCTGTCTCTGTCTTCCTGGTGAGTGCACGCACCCTATAACAAAAACTTCTCAAAAAAAAAAAAAAAGAAAAAAAGAAAAAGAAAAGAACATTTATTTCACAACTTAATTCTTTAAACTGCTTTTAAAGTTTCTTTCTTTTTTCTGTTTTTGAGAGGAACACACAAAGAGATGTACTAAACAGGGACCCCTTCCCCCTCAACATAGTCTTCATACCACGATCCCACCCGATCCCAGTAAGCCCTGGATTATCAGTAGGCATATGCCTGGAATGTAAGGAAGGTCTCCAGAGGCAAGCCTGTAACCCAGGTGGGAGGCCTCACAGAGGGTTGCATTATCACTGCACCACTGACCCCCCTCCCCAATGTTTTTGACTCAAATTTCAGTGAACCATTAACATTAACATTCCAAGAAACATTTACGGGTAAGCGTGGGTTCTGCTACATCTTACTTCACCCACTATTGACTATGAACAATAGTGGCTTCAAAAAATATCTCTGAAAAATTTAAAAGCCAAGCTTAGTTCCATGGCGATATAAATATTCATGACAGAGTATGAGAGTGTGTGTGCCTACATGAGAAAAAGAGAGGGAGAGAGGGGAGCACTCTCCACGGGTCTGGTCATGCCACAATGCCCTTCCTCTAGTCCTCCAGCCTGTTGGGTCCTGGGAACTCCCATACATGCTCCTTGTGTTTGAAGCTTACCAGGCCAGTTGTCCTGCAGGCTCTGGCTTCTCTTGAGAAGCATATTACTGCTGGACCATGGAGCTGGCTCTAAAATAAGTTTTATAAATAGTCTTGCTATTAAAAACATGAACAATTCTTGTGAAAAGGATGAAAAATGAATTTATAAGAGCAATTTAACATCTTGGAGGTAATAAGACATACTTTTACAGATGTTTGAGTTTGAATTGTACTATATGGAATACATTTTTATTTTAAAAAAAGCCATAAAAATTTTAAGTAAAGGACCATAATTCCTGGTGAAGGAGCTGGTGCTAAAAATTCAATGACTGGCAAAACTCTGGCAAAACTAAAATCTCACAAGCAATAGGGAGCTGGCAGAAAACATTAAAATGCCAGTCACTGACAACAAGAGTGTTAAAAGGCATTGGCTGATGAAACAAGTGAGAGCAAACAGTGTTAGATTGTTCTGCCAAAAGGTAGCAGTTCAATTATTTTAATTGTCAGAGGGTGCATGTGCTCATCAGAAAGGGACAGAGATGTAGAAAGAAGGGTAAGCACCGCCCCACCCACAATGAGGTATGGTCACAATGATCCCTTCTCTTCCATTTCTCCATCCTGTCAGTTTGGGCACACATACACATGCACCTGGTATATTTTTCAAACTTCCAGTGCTAAGATTTGAACCACATTTGGTCACATGGGACCTGGCTCCATCAACCACTATTCTACAGGGCTGTCCTTGGCAGCACTTATTATAAGTCACTTTCACTGTTCAGGAAACACTACAGTGTCTGTTCTGAATAGCAAAAACTTTCCCCCAAATTTTATATTACATGGATTATATATCTTTATTAAATTATCACACCATTCTTCATTGGGTTAGAATTTTAGGTCTGGTTGGGACCAGCAGCTAGCATAATGGCTATGTCTCTGGACTCCCATGTAGCCAACCACGGTTCGAGTCCCGGACCCAATGGCTTAAAGGCATGCTAGGTGTGTGCCAAGATCCTAGAGGAAAATGGAGGAGAAGGGATTGTGGCGTGGCTATCCCCCCCTGGGAGGTGATTTCTCTCTTTCTGTCTCTCTGTCTCTCTCTGTCTTTGTGGCGAGCGCATGTGTCCTATAGCAAAAAAAAAAAAAAGAAAAAGAAAAAAAAAGAAAAAAAATTTTATGCCTGGCACTGCTATTTCTCTAATATTTTCCTTTAAGATTATTAATTGAGCAATGCAGATGTTTGAAATTAGAAAAATGTCAAATTTTCACACAAAATGAGAGTTGTCACAGAAACTTTATCAAATTCTCAGAAACTGATGCTACAATCACAGATGATGAGTTACTTCATTGTCCCATGTCTTCAAAGTCATACAAAATAAAAAAAAATCAATGAAAAAAATTACTTGGATAACACACCTATAAATTGAGTAGTGTGGCAACTACTCAAAATGTCTTGTAAATCATCTCTACCTAGGTCGGCTCTTAGTGGAACTGATGGGTGTGGTAGGCAGAATAATGGCCCTCAAAGAAGTACAGTTTTTGTTTTTGGAAACTGTGACTATTAAATGCTAAGAAGGAATTTTCAGATATGACTAAGTAAGAACCTTCGTTTGGGGAAATTATTCTGGATTATCTTCCTGGGTCCAATGTAATCACAAAAGTCCTTGTACATTGAAGAGGAGGGCCAGAGTGCCAGAGTTGAGAGGAGCTGGGTGTTGCAGAAACAGAAACCACAGGGCTGCACTCTTGGCTTCAAAGATGTAGAAAACAATCAGGAATCAAGGCAAGGAAAGGCAAGGAAAGAGATTTTTGTCTAGAACCTCAGAAGAATGCAGCCCTGCAGATGCCTTTATTTTAACCCAGTGAGACTAGTGCTAGAGGTCCACTCTATACACCTATGAGATGACAAATCTGTGTTATTTAAGCCACCATGTTTGTGGGAACCCGTAAAAACAACAATAGGAAACTAACACTAAGTGCACACGAATGCATTTTATAGGAATAAGAAATTTCTGTTTTTCACAATACAGAACCCCGAGATACTGAGGAAACAGCTATAAAGATTTCCAGAAAACATGATCTATGATTACAGTTCTCATAAAACCAAGGCAGCAGAGGAAATGACTCTTTGGTTCTATGGATATCAATTACAAATGCTCCCATATGCTGTATTTCTGATTCTTCAGGTTTAAATATCTTTCCACTTGATTTTATGGTGAAATTCATCTTAGCAGAAAAAAGAATCCATCCATATTCAAATGTTTACTGAGCATCAAATGTATGCTAAACATCAGGAATAGCAACATAAATAAAACAGTGTCCCTGTGAAATATATAATCTAGTATAGTGTTTTTTCTTTTTGACCATGATCCACAGTAGAAAATATACGAGGGGATTTCAAAATGTTTGGGGAAAGATGGAATTACAGTATGAGCTTATTTTGGTGCAAAATAATATTGAAATCTATGCATAGTTTTTCATAGTATGCATTTCCATGAACTTACTGTATTTTATTTTGCAACTCAGTTTATTTATTTGTTTGTTTGTTTATTTATTTATTTATTTTAGGTTTTTGCCATATGGTATGGGCATTCCCCAGAGAGAGAGACACAGAGAGAGAGAAACTGAGAAATCACTCCCCCCAAGAGGATGACCATGCCACAATCTCTTGAATCTTTTCCCAGTCTCTTCTCAGGATTTTTGAGCAGGCATGCGCACACACACACACACACACACACACACACACCCAGAGTGCTTTTCAAACTGTTGCGTCTAGGACTCGAACCATGGTTGAACATGTGGGAATTCAGTGCCCTTAACCACCACACCTGCTGGCTCCCCACCTCAGTATATTTACCTTTATGATACTGAACTAAGAGCATAATATACTCCGATATTTTCTATTCTCTCCTGGTTTATTTCATTTAAAAAAGGCTACTTAAAATTGTTAAATTGATCTTATAACCCACTAATAGATTTGAAAAACACTATTTCAGCGAGTAAATTAGATACGTAGAGCAGTGGCTGAACATGTCATATACTGAAACAGAGATAAAGATGACAATCATGGTAATTATAACAAAAATAGTCATAACTAATATTTGAATGCATACTAATTTCACTGTTCTACAGGAGTACTGAACACTTGAAGTACCCTAATTGGGTATTCACACTTCAGGGATGGCTACAGAAAAACTTTAATTATCATTGACAAGATCTACACCTGAGAGTCTTCAATTAGCATAAAGAACATAGAAATGATCTCTCAGTAGTAAAATGAGTCGTGCTTGAATTGTGTGGTCGGACTGCGAGTGTACTGGCCCCAACACCTGGGTGTGGACATGGGGTGAGAGGCACAACATTCAGTACAGTCAGTGTCTCTGGAGCAGCACACTACGTTCATAGCTCCATGTAGTCATGCAACTTCATTTCAGGGAGGACAGTGGTACCTGACTCAAATTAGAAGGATCTGCCCCTGCTTCAGAATATCTCAATAGCCCTGTACTCCAAGCCTACAAGAATGGGCAATATGACTATTGTGCTTGCCTATTAGGAAATGTCAGACAGGTCGTAACCTAAACACTTGTTTTCATTATTAACCATTATACCATAGGGTGGCAGGATTATGTGGGAGAGGCTTGTCTAAAATATTATGACATTTTGATTATTAAAAATAAACAAAAAAAAGCCTTATAATTCAAGACTGCTTGCCACAGGTACCCATAGAGAAAATTTTCTTGCTCTTCTAGTTTCAATTTCAGCATCGTGTTGGAACCATATGAAGTTCAATAATTATGCTTGATAGAGAACAGATTATCATAAACATATTTAGATCTGACTTGTCCCTCCCCCACACACACTGATCACTGGGCTGTTTTTTCTCTTTGTGAGTTACACATGCTTAAAACAAAGATATAACTAATAATATTAATTAAATTATCATAGATAATTCTCTGACACTTTTAGAATGTTTCAATTTTCAGTTTCTTAAATCTCTTTATTGTCTATTTACAATTTATTTACAACTATTTGTCTCTTCTGAGAAGTCCTCTCTCATTTTCCTTCTTTCTTTGGAGGCAAATCCTCATTCAAGGTTTTCAGAGAACCTTGAGATTCTCCCTTTTAGGGCCAAAATGATCTTTTTCTTTCTTAGCCTAAACCAAACCCGGACACAATAGGTGTTTAGTACCTATTGGATGGAGGAAAAATGAATTATTGTCACTACTCTGGATTTATCTCTTCCACTAGTATGACTAAGCAATTTTCTTTTCTTTTTGGCATTAAGGCATTTTTTTTTTTACAGAAATGGAAAAACATTTAATGTGCAAAGCTACCATTATGATCTATTATAATCTTCACCCCAAAATAGAAAGGAACAATTTGTCTTTTCCATCCAGTGTCTAAATTGTAGGTAACACACTTTCATTTCTAAATGTAACTGCGGGTATAGCTCCTTTTCCCTTTGTTCATCTTGGATCTCCCTGAAGCATTCCTCCAGCCTTCCACTTCTGAGCTTTGTTTTAAGAATGTGCTTGTCAGTTGAGATTAAGATAACATTTCTATGTGAACACCAAATCTGAGAAAGAATTCCAGTCATGCTGCCAGAGGAATCAGCTGTGCTTTTAGCTTCTACAGATACCGCGGAGGCTGTGCCCCAAACAACTGGCAGCGTCAACAGGTACAATTCTGGGTGAGTAAGATGTTGCACAATCTGCCCTCAAAAACAGCAAACAAAACAAAGACCAGAACTAAGGCTAGATTCCTGC
>NW_006207036.1:1932412-1937311 GCF_000334495.1 Tupaia belangeri chinensis
TCCTGCTGTTCTAGTAAATATCTTAGAAAAACTTACTTAAAAAGAAGTTGTTATGGTATTGGATGGGCTTTAACATACTCTTTAATCTTTTGTCTATTTTTTTGTTTTTCAAATTTAGTGGATATCCATAAAGGTAAAGCTAATCAGGGTGTACTATTCTCCAAAATGTCTAAAGTAACCATAAGTCTTTGTTTCAATAGTCATATGAAACACCCATTTCTCCCTCTGGATTCCTTTGTTCACATGCCTATGTATTTCTGAAGTAGCCTCTAGTTGAATCTAAGATCTATGCATAAGAAGAGATCCTTTCATTTAACTCTATCTGTGTGCATGCAACATGGTAGTAAGTGCCAGGGAATAGGTGTGAACAAGTTTCCATTCATTCTTTTTTTTTTTGAAGTGTTATTCATTGTCATTATTTTATTTTATTTGAGTCCAGCTGCCTTAATCACCACACCACCTGCAGGCCCAAGTTTCCACTCATTCTAATGATATTTCTGACCTGACAAAGTTTCAAGTTCTCTCTCTCTTTTTTTTTTTAAGAGAGAGATTTTTGCTGCAGGACATGTGAACTTGCTGAAGAAACAGAGAGAGACAGAGAGAAAGTGAGAAATCACCCCGCCCTCTCAGGGGGACACAATCCTTCCTCTTGGATTTTTGGCCACACATGCAGACGTGTCCAGGCAGTGTGTTTCAAGCCTCCAGGTCTGGGAGTCAAATGGCAGTTGACCATGTGGGAGTCCCGTGCCTTAACCACCATGCCACCTGCTGGCCCCAACCCCAAATTCTTAAGCTACTTTCCAGATCCTACTGCATTAATTTTTTTCCAGTGTTTTCCAAATGCTCTTTCTTAGGGATAAGAGATCTTTATAGGGAACAACTTGAGATGTTTATTAAATGTTTAGAGTCTCAGACTGAAATCCAAGAGTCAGTTTCAGTAAGAAGAACTAACCCAGGAATTTCTATTTCTGAAAAGTTCCCTAAGTTTTTGGGGACATAAATATTCAAAAATCAGAAAAATTCTGTAATACTAGAAGAACATTTGAGCGACTAACTGGTTGAAAGTCATTTTTATTGCTGATTTGGTAAGCACATTAAATCATATTTGGGAGAACATTAGCCAAGACATATTAAACCAGTGCAGCAATGACCATAATAAAGAATTATGACTTGGGACCAGCAGTTAGTGTAATGGCTATGTTGCTGGACTCCCATGTAGTAAACCGCAGTTCGAGTCCTGGACCCAGTGGCTTAAACTCATGCCGGGCGCATGTGTGTGCGTACCCAAGATCCTGAGAGGAGAATGGAGGAGAAGGGATTGCGGCGTGGCCATCCTCCTGGGGGGTGATTTCTCGCTTTCTGTCTCTCTCTGTCTTTCTGGTGAGCGCACGCGCCCTATAGCAAAAAAAAACAAAAAACAAAAAACGAAAAACAAACAAACAAAAAAACCTCTAAAAAAAAAAAGAATTATTGACTAATACTTTCAAATAACTTGATTCTTTGGTGTCCCTCCAATTCATGTAGTACAAATTCAGGATAAATCCCACACATTAGTAAGGACTATTAAGTCAGGTGAATATAAAACAAATCACATCTTTTATTCTGGTTAGATGTTATAATGTATGAGGGTATTTCTAAAAGTTTGTGGAAAATAGAATTAAAGTGTAGAATTATTTTGGTGCAGAAAATTTGAAATACATGCATAGTTTTTTCATAATAGGCATCTCCTATGAATTTCTTGAAGTACAACTGTGCAGCTTTCATAGAAGTACAAAGAACATTTCTGTATGAATAGGTACTATAAAAAACTCTATTACTGTATAACCTCATGACAAAATGTCTTATGCTTTGACAGAGCCAACAATCGAGGATTAAATCTCACAGTAACTTTGTTTTCTTTTTAGAGTATTTCAAGTCCTTCAAAGGGGAGCTATAATCATAGCCTTTGCAATCTTATGTAGAAATTTGCTTTACAAACAGTATATTGTTGCTCAATATTTTTTTAACAAAACATTTGGCATTTGGTATATTTTATTTTATAAACTTTCCATGATTGAAAATTAAGATTTGAGGATTCTTTCCAGAACCCTTTATATTTCTAAAAGCAATTGATTAAATTCACTTTTTTTTTTCATTTTGGATTTGACACAACCTTTGTCAAATTCGTAAATGCCTCTTAATGTTATCTGTAAACACAGAAATTATAAAGCAAAACAAGAGTGAAAAAATTACTTATGTCATTGTGATAAAAATGTTCTGAAATTAACTGTTTACTACTAGTGGCTGGGAAGAGTGGGAGAGATGGTAAGATGTTGATTAATTAATACAAAATTGCAGAGAGGTAGGAGGAATGAATTCCACCATTAAATAGTACAATGGTGCAATGACAGTTAATGATAATTTATTGTTTATCTCCGATTAGCTGAGAGAACTTTGAAAGTCCCCAGCATACAGAAATGGCAAATGTTTGAGATGATAAACATGTTATTTGCCTGAATGTGATCACACAATGTATTCTTAAACTAAAAAAACACACTGTGCCCCACAAATATCTACAATTAGTTTGAATTGTTATGTGTCAAGAATAATAAAAAGATGTAAATTTCAAAAAAAGAATTCCAGAGAGGGTGAGTGCTTGCCAGAAATGGATAAAGAGAGAGGGAGAAAGCATCCCTGTCTGGGTTGTGGTCACACCACAATCCTTCCTCCATTTCTCCATCCTGTTGGAACTTTAGGCAAACACACACACACACACACACACACACACACACACACGCCTCATGTGTTTTTCAAGGTGTCAGGGGTGGGCTTCGATATGCACAGTTGGCCATGTGGGATCTGGCTCCCTTACCCACCAGGCCATGGGGCCAGCTCAATAATAAAATTGTTTTAAATGTTCTAAAATTAGATCGTGGTGATGGTTATAACATTTTGTGAACATATTAAAACCAATGAATCATAGATTTTAAAAGGGTGAAGTTCATACTATGTAAATTGTATCTCAGTAAAGCTGTTAGAAAATTTTATTAGGTTTATGTTAAATGCTAAAATACATTTACTAAACCTTTGGTGGAACATCTATAGAGAGAAAAGGGCGACAACTAGAGAAATTGACCTCCCAGACACTTCCCCATACTCTAATCCTCCTTTTCCATTTTTATTTCTTTAGGTCATACAGTAATCTTTCATAAGTAAGAAGCAGTTCTTAAAAGTTTTAGAAAATTAGGTAAGGTAGGTATCATAGGTAATATAACCAGAACACATGTCTATTGACAATGACCATCTATTCTGCCTATTTTTCATATATTTTCCTGGAAGGTGACATGTTCTTCCATTGTAGGTATCAAAACTGAGGTTTCATAGCATTTTAGAAGTTTTCATTAGAAAGCATTTCCATGCTGAATATAAAATTGGGTGAAACTTTTAAATGTCCATACAATTCTTAATTAAGAAAGGCTTCTAATACATGGAAAATCAGCCTTACTGCAGTAATTTTTGCTGTGGTATCTTTTGGTATGGACTTTTTTAAAAAAGCTTAATAATGCTGGAATATTTTGCAAAAAAATACCACTTAAAATATGTTAAAATAATATTTTGACTTATGGCCTAATGGTTAAGGGAATTGGATTCCATATGGTCAACTGTGGTTTGAGTCCTGGACTTGATGGCTTGAGAAGCTTGCTGGTGCATAAACATGCATGCTCAAAATCCTTAGGGTATAGAAATGAAGGAAAAGGGATTGTGGCATGAGCATGCCTCATTAGGAGTGCTTTCCTCTGCTCTCTGTCTCTCTCTTTGGTGAGTGCACATGCTCTCTGACAAATTAAAACTATTTATTTCTAAAGCATTTCTTTCTTATTCATATTTATATTTTGTAGTTCATACATACTTTTGCATAGGTGTTACCAGTGTTACTGTCCTCTCCCTTGTAGTCATGTCTTCTCTGTGAAAACAAAGACCAGTCTGGGCCTGGGAACTACAGCCTCCTGACACGTGTCAGCACTTATGACAGAATATGGGTGCTACGCTTGAAACTCACCTCAAAAGAATGAATTTTTGTAAATCTTACCTAGGCCAAGGTCCTTCCCATCATGGAACTTTTCTCTCTTTTATTTTTATGAAATTATTTCATATTCTCTCTTCTCATAAGTGGCCTGAGGTGATCTTTTAAAATGGTTCACTATTCACTTGACACAGAGAACCCCACAAAGTCATGCACATCAAGAGGTTCGAATCTTCATGTTCACTTTGAGAACACTCGTGAAACTGCCCAGGCCATCCAGGGTATGCATATCCGAAAAGCCACCAAGTATCTGAAGGACGTCACTTTACAGAAGCAGTGTGTGCCATTCTGTCATTACAATGGTGGCATTGGTAGATATGCCCAGACTAAACAGTGTGGCTGAACAGTGGGACTGGACATAAGGTTGGTGGCCCAAAAAGAGTGCTGAATTATTGCTGCACATGCTTATAAATGCAGAGAGTAATGCTGAACTTAAGGGGTTAGATATAAATTCTCTGGTCATTGAGCACATTCAGGAGAACAAGGCACCCAAGATGTGCTGTCGCACGTACAGAGCTCATGGGCAGATTAACCCATACATGAGCTCCCCCTGCACATCAAGATGATCTTCACTGAAAAGGAGCAAATTGCTCCTAACCTGGAAGAGGAAGTCACACAGAAGAAAAAGATATCCCAGAAGAAACTGAAGAAACAAAAGCTTATGGCACAGGAATAAAGTTAGCATAAAATAAATGTAGATAAAAGTAAAAAAAAAAAATAGAACCAAATTATTTAATTTAACTTTCCCTTTCTTCTTTCTTTCTTTTTCTTTCTCCCTTCCTTCCTTCCTTCCTTCCTTCCTTCCTTCACTCATCCTTTTCTCTCTTCCCTTCTTC
>NW_006207036.1:1937356-1939657 GCF_000334495.1 Tupaia belangeri chinensis
CTCCCTGGTCTGGGATTCGAACCATTGTCGGCCATGTACCCACTACACCATCTGCTGGTCCCATATTATTTATTTTTTAATTGGACCAGAGAGAGACAGAGATAGAGCAAGGGAAAGCAAGAAAGCAAGCCGCCAGGTCATTCATGTAGGAGTTGAGCATCTCTAGCCACCATGCTACATGGTGTCCCCATTATGCAACTTTTCTAATGATTCCCTTCAAGAATGTTCTTCTTCTCATCACTTAAGTAACCCACACTCCTTAAGTACTTAAACTAGGGGAGGTGAAGGAGTCAGTATTAGTATATGTGTCTGAAAATCCCATTTGGTGATTTCCAGTGTCTCTGATTTGCCAAATACATATCATCCACATACTGTACTTGAAAAGTTTCATGTGTGTCAAGACATTCTGATCAGAGCCATGTACATTCTCCTAAAAAAAATGACATCGAGGGGACCAGCAGTTAGCGTAATGGCTATGTCGCTGGGCTCCCATGTAGTCGACCGCCTGGACCTGGTGGCTTAAAACTCACGCCGGGCGCGTGTGTGTGCATGCCCAAGATCTCGAGAGGAGAATGGAGGAGGAGGGATTGCAACGTGGCCATCCTCCCTGGGGGGTGATTTCTCACTTTCTGTCTCTCTGTCTCTCTCTGTCTGTCTGGTGAGCACACGCGCCCTATAGCAAAAACCTCTAAAGAAAAAAAAAATGACATCGATGCTAAGATTGCACAGATCCTACAAAACCAAAATGAAGACACATATATTTCAACGTTGAACTACCTGACACACAGAAAAAGCAACTATAAACATTCTGAAGTCAGGGGTACTGCAGAACGTTAGATGGCAGCAATTACCAGAAGACTCAGCACCCAGAGAAACAAGAAGGGAGAAGCATCCAGACCAAACTCACAGTGTAAACTTGGATTATTCACTCTTCCTACATTAAAAAAAAAAAATTAGTTCCTTCCTTCCTTCCTTCCTTCCTTCCTTCCTTCCTTCCTTCTTTCCTTCCTTCCTTCCTTCCTTCCTTCCTTTCTTCCTCCCTCCCTCCTTCCCTCCCTCCCTCCTCTTTCTTTCTTTCCTTCTTTCTTTCTTTCTTTCTTTCTTTCTTTCTTTCTTTCTTTCTTTCTTTCTTTCTTTCTTTCTTTCTTTCTCTTTCTTTCTTTCTTTCTTTCTTCTTTCTTTCTTTTTCTTTTTCTTTCTTCTTTCATGCGAATGAGAGAGAGTCCTCAACAAAGTCTTGATGCTATGATCCACCCCAGCTCTATTCAGCCCAGATCACTCACATGCATGTGCTCAGTGTGCACAGGAGGTCTCTAGACATGAAGCAAGAGCCTTCCATGTGGGTGAGGTTTGCAGAATGTTACATTTTACCTCTTTGCCGCTCTCTACCCCCTCTTCCTTGACTTCTTACCTTGAACATCTAGTGCAGATTCCTAGGTCTTTTGGGCCTTTCTCATAAGGGAGCATTTACTTTCAGACAGGTGTTGTGACACATGTGCAGTGCATCCTCAAGTCAAGAAGTCAAAATCATTTTTATTCCTTTGTGGTGTACAAAGTGTCAAAAATTTTCTATTTCTAGAAACATCAGCATCATGAAGAATTCTCTAGAGTGAGATGCTAATTTGATCTCTTTTATTTGGCTGCCTGGAAATAGGGATAGGTTTAAAATACATAGAGAATTTATTTCGGAAGGTGTGAACATGTGCGTATTTTCACAGAATAAGTTCTGTAACATTAAACACTCACAATACGACTTGTTAAACTATCGTAAATAGAAATACAAATATTAAGTAATGCAGATTTGCATTTTCTTGCACAAGAAAAAGTCAGTGATTGGTAGCTATGATTACCATTAGCAAAAACATGCACAAAATAACCAGATTCTAATTTTTCTTCTAAGATGTTCTAAATTTGGGAGGGTAATTTTGATTTCAATCTTTGTAACAAAGAAAATTGTATTTTAATAACAAAAATGAATTTATCATGAATGGTTAGGAAGGAGTCATCATATTGCACCAGAAACAAGGCTTTTGGGAACATGTAATAAAGACATTTACAAGAGCCAGCAAGTGGCATGGTGATTAAGGACACTGGACTCCCACACAGCCAACTGTGGTTCCAGTCACAGAACCTAGCAGTTTGCTTTCTCTCTTGGGACCAGCAGCTTTCTCTCTTGGGTGTAATGGCTATGTCGCTGGACTCCCATGTAGTTGACCGCGGTTCAAGTCCTAGACCTGGTGGCTTAAACTCATGCTGGGTGTGTGTGCATGCGTGCCTAGGATCCCAAGAGGAGAATGGAGG
>NW_006207036.1:1941152-1942120 GCF_000334495.1 Tupaia belangeri chinensis
TAGTCAACCGCGATTCGAGTCCTGGACCCGGTGGCTTAAACTTATGGCGCGTGAGTGTGCGTGCCCAAGATCCTGAGAGGAGAATGAAGGAGAAGGGATTGCAGTGTGGCCATCCCCCTGGGGGGTGATTTCTCGCTCTCTGTCTCTCTCTGTCTTTCTGGCGAGCGCACGCGCCCTATAGCAAGAATCTCTCCAAAAAAAAAAATCTCAAATTTGAAATACTCTGGTCCCAAGCATTTCAGGTAAGGAATACTCAACCATACTTTGGGAAAATTCTTGGAAACTGCTATAGTTTTTTAATGCTTTAAATATCTCTTAAGATATAAACACCTTTAAGTTTTAAAGGGGACCTAGTGAATGATTGAGGTGGAAATAGCTAAATTTCCATTTAAAAAAATATTCCCAGGGCAGCAGGTGATATAGTGGTTAAGGTGCTGAACTCCTACAAGGTTGACCACTGTTCAAGTCCTGGACATGGTAGCTTGAAAATCTTGCTGGGCACATGTGCGTGCGTACCCAAAATCCTGAGAGGAGAATAGAGGAGAAGGGACTGTGGCATGGCCATTCCCCCTGGGGGTGATTTCTTACTTTCAGTCCGTCTCTCACTGTCTGTCTGGTGAGCACACGCGCCCTATAGCAAAAACCTCTAAAGAAAAAAAAATGACATCGATGCTAAGATTGCACAGATCCTACAAAACCAAAATGAAGACACATATATTTCAACGTTGAACTACCTGACACACAGAAAAAGCAACTATAAACATTCTGAAGTCAGGGGTACTGCAGAACGTTAGATGGCAGCAATTACCAGAAGACTCAGCACCCAGAGAAACAAGAAGGGAGAAGCATCCAGACCAAACTCACAGTGTAAACTTGGATTATTCACTCTTCCTACATTAAAAAAAAAAATTAGTTCCTTCCTTCCTTCCTTCCTTCCTTCCTTCCTTCCTTCCTTCCTTCCTTCCTTC
>NW_006207036.1:1942183-1953315 GCF_000334495.1 Tupaia belangeri chinensis
TTTCTTTCTTTCTTTCTTTCTTTCTTTCTTTCTTTCTTTCTTTCTTTCTTTCTTTCTTTCTTTCTTTCTTTCTTTCTTTCTTTCTTTCTTTCTTTCTCTTTCTTTCTTTCTTTCTTTCTTCTTTCTTTCTTTTTCTTTTTCTTTCTTCTTTCATGCGAATGAGAGAGAGTCCTCAACAAAGTCTTGATGCTATGATCCACCCCAGCTCTATTCAGCCCAGATCACTCACATGCATGTGCTCAGTGTGCACAGGAGGTCTCTAGACATGAAGCAAGAGCCTTCCATGTGGGTGAGGTTTGCAGAATGTTACATTTTAGCACTTTGCCACCTTCTAGCCCCTCTTCCTTGACTTCTTACCTTGAACATCTAGTGCAGATTCCTAGGTCTTTTGGGCCTTTCTCATAAGGGAGCATTTACTTTCAGACAGGTGTTGTGACACATGTGCAGTGCATCCTCAAGTCAAGAAGTCAAAATCATTTTTATTCCTTTGTGGTGTACAAAGTGTCAAAAATTTTCTATTTCTAGAAACATCGGCATCATGAAGAATTCTCTAGAGTGAGATGCTAATTTGATCTCTTTTATTTGGCTGCCTGGAAATAGGGATAGGTTTAAAATACATAGAGAATTTATTTCGGAAGGTGTGAACATGTGCGTATTTTCACAGAATAAGTTCTGTAACATTAAACACTCACAATACGACTTGTTAAACTATCGTAAATAGAAATACAAATATTAAGTAATGCAGATTTGCATTTTCTTGCACAAGAAAAAGTCAGTGATTGGTAGCTATGATTACCATTAGCAAAAACATGCACAAAATAACCAGATTCTAATTTTTCTTCTAAGATGTTCTAAATTTGGGAGGGTAATTTTGATTTCAATCTTTGTAACAAAGAAAATTGTATTTTAATAACAAAAATGAATTTATCATGAATGGTTAGGAAGGAGTCATCATATTGCACCAGAAACAAGGCTTTTGGGAACATGTAATAAAGACATTTACAAGAGCCAGCAAGTGGCATGGTGATTAAGGACACTGGACTCCCACACAGCCAACTGTGGTTCCAGTCACAGAACCTAGCAGTTTGCTTTCTCTCTTGGGACCAGCAGCTTTCTCTCTTGGGTGTAATGGCTATGTCGCTGGACTCCCATGTAGTTGACCGCGGTTCAAGTCCTAGACCTGGTGGCTTAAACTCATGCTGGGTGTGTGCATGCGTGCCTAGGATCCCAAGAGGAGAATGGAGGAGAAGGGACTGTGGAGTGGCCGCCCCTCCGGGGTGGGGGGGTGATTTTTTTACTTTCTGTCTCTCTCTGTCTTTCTGGCGAGTCCATGCGCCCTGTAGCAAAAACCTCTCAAAAAAAAAAAAGACACTTATAACCTTGTGAAATCCTCACACTGTGTGACCATGTTTTTTGAGGTAGAAATAAACATTTTTAAAAAGTAATTTTAACTTTTATCCATGCTGGAGAGCATTTGCGTGTGTGCCTATGGGGGAGAGAGAGAGAGAGAAGCATCTGGGATAGGCTCCTCCAGTTCCCCAGCTGTGTGTGGGCACTCATACCTACCATACACGTTTCAGGTTGCCCTGGCCAGGACTCTGGGCCTGAGCTCAGCCATGTGTCTTCTGGTTCTGCAGTTCGGTGTGGTCCAGACTATGCCAGAGTAAACATTTTAAAGGCTAAAACTCTGAGAATACTAGTCAAGAGAGAGTCTTTTCTGATAGGCCATTTTTCAAGTTATCAAACTCAATACTACTCACAGATACCTTCTTAAATAGATGATCTGTGTAATTCCTGAGTCGTTGTGAAATGCAGGTGTCCTTGGGAAGAATCAGAATTTGCGCAAATATCACTATCTCATTCTTTCACGTAAGAATATACTAACGCTTTTTCTAAGTGAGCCATCGAGATCAAGAACCAATTCACATGAAAAACACATTTGGCTCTTTATTCCTAGTATTTTATTTTACTCTTCAGTCTTTTCAATTGTGGTGAAGATGTGCAATATGAAGTTTACTACTTTAACCATTATTTTCTTTATTCATGCTTGAACATGTGTGCACATACGTTAAGGCTGACAGAGAGAGAGAGAGGAGCACCCTCTACAGGGTCTGGTCATACCACAGGCCCCTTCCTCCATCCCTCCAGCCTATCGGATCTGGGATACTCATGCCCGTGCCCACTGTGCTTCAGGCTGACCAGGTCAGAGCTTCAAACAGTAGTCACCATGTAAGTGCAGCCTCTCTTGAGTCGTGCGTGACCACTGTGTCACAGAGCTGGCCATGTTTTAATAATTTTTAAAGGTATGGTTCAGTTGGCATTCCATACTTTCTCAATTTGTACAACCATGACCACCATCTATCTATCTATCTATCTATCTATCTATCTATCTATCTATCTATCTATCTTTCTCTGTCTATTTTTTTTTTAATCTTACAAAACTGAAACACTGCCCATTACCAAAAAACGGGTTTTGCTCTCTCTGTGACCCCTGGCAACCATCTTGCTACTTTCTGTTTGTATAAATTTGACGATTCTAGTTACAATACAGTAGAATTATACAGTGTCTTTATTTTAAAAGAATTATTGATTTAATTTATTATTATTTTAAAGAATATTATCAGAGAGAGATAGAAAGAGAAAGTGAGTAAGCAAGCTGCCAGGTCCAGGATTTGAACTGTGATTGGACATGTGTGAGTCCAGTGCCCTAACCATCATGCCGCCTGCCAGACCCAGTATTTGTTCATTTATAACTATTTTACTCATTTGGCATCATGTCTGCAAGTTCATTCATGTTGTAGAATGTAACAGCAATTTTTTTTTAAGGCTGGATAATATTTCACATTTTTTTAAATCCATTCATTTTTTGACCGGCATTTGGGTTGCTTTCAGTTTTTAGCTGTGCTGAATAATGCTACCATGAACATGGGTGCGCAAATATCTGTTCAAATTCTCGCTAACAATCCTGTTGAGACTGTATCTAGAAGTGAAATGACAGGCTTGTGCGTCCATTCTTTGTTTAATTGTTGGAGGAAACACCACGCTGCTTTCCAGAGCATCTGTATCTTTTCACATTTCCACCAGCAATGCATAAAGGTTCTAATTTCTCCACATTCTCCGCAACACTTCTTGTCTTTCTTTCGTTCTTTTCAAGTAATAACCGTCCTAATAGGTATGAAGCGGTATCTTACTGTGTCTCTCTTATTTATGTCTCCCAAATAATCAGTGCTGTTGAGCGCCTGATCATGTCCTCTTCCTTGTATGTAATCTTCTTTGGATAAATGTTGATTCAAGTACCTTACCCATTTTTGATTGGGTTATATATTATTTGTTTTTATTGTTCTTTATTCTGGATATTAACTTCTCACCATCTATATGATTTGCAGATATTTTCTCCTATTCCATGGGGTAGGTTGCCTTTTCACTCTGTTGATAGTACCCTTGAATCACAAAGCTTTTAATTTTAATGAAATCGAGTTGAACTCTTCTCTTGCTCTAGTATTTTATTTTAATACAATGGTATTGAACTCAGTTGGTTACAGCTGCAGTTATGGCGAGTTTCACCAGGGCAGAATTCTCCACACAGACCAGAAGAAGTTAAGCACATTACGATCGTGGGTTCCGTCACCATGTGCACGACAGACTTGGTGCTTCTAACCGGTGCTTACCGTTCACTGAATAAAGGCAATTTTTTCTTCTTTTTGCAATTTTTTTCCACTTGATTTCCAGTTGTATTTTCAGTTAAAATGGCTGTTTTAGAAAAATACTACATTTCAAAGATCTTGTGATAGTTTGTGTCCATTTGCCTAGTGCTTTGGTTACAAGTAAAGGGACCCCAGAGTTAATCTAGTGAGTGAGATAGGACAGCTTTTTCAACCCACACACACGGAGTGCAGAAACTAGGAATAAGTCAATACTCCAACCAATAGACTTTCTACAAATATTGACTAATGTGTAGATTTCAAGAATGGACTGAAACAAGAAAAACACTAGGTTATCACATTTCTCATTTCATTTTCTATTAAGTTCATCTCCTGTAAGGTGTTCATGTTTACAAAGACACATTGTTTGACATAGTATAAATTAGTTTAAGGCTCTGCATGCTAACATGTAGGACATTTTTAAATGTGCATTTCTGAAGGAACCCAGATCAGAAAAACACTGGCTTATTTTCAAGTTAGCTAATGTCTAGTTACTAGCATTTTTGGATTTCCAAATAGATTCTCCATTCCAAAAAATATGGCGATATTAATTATAATTTAAAATTAAAATTTATTTTTTGACACCCCCTCCTTTGGGTCTGAAATTATTCTGATTTTCCAGCATTCTCTCTTAAAATGTAAGCCTCAAGTGACATCATTATCAGCTGAAATAAGTCAGAAGCCAACTGTGAGCCTTGTGAGAATAACACATAGAGAGAAGATTTGGAGGCCAAGAAGTTCCAAGATAGAAGGGAGAGATGTTAAAATGGGACATGGATCTGCACCTTGCACAATGAAAAGTTAAGATAAATTAAAGAGCGAAGGAATTAAAGTTTGAAAAATAAATCTTAGAATATAAACGTTTCAATAATTATTTTTTAGGTGTATGAATTAGAACAATTTTTTGTTTGTTTCTGCTTTAGGGCTTGTGTACTCACCACAGAGAGACAGACAGAGACCATAAGAGGGAAAGTGAGAAATCACTCCCTGACAAGGAGATGGCCATGCCACAACCTTTCTCGTCCACTCTCCTCTCAGGATTTTGGGCACACATGCACATATGCACGGGTGATTTTCAAGCTGCCAGGTGCAGGTGTTAGACGCTAACTGGCCATGTGGAAGTCCAGCACCTTAGCCACTACACCACCTGCTGGTCCCTTGAATGGCTCAAAAAAGAGATTAATGCCAAAAAAAAAATCATTATTCAGAAGTAAAATTAAAAGACATGATGGAAAAACATTCACCTCAGCAATGAGACATTTAGATTTTCCATATTAATTTTAAAAAATACTAAGACAGGATACTTTAAAGAAAAATTACTAATATATAGAAATTTATGAATTTTCATTTACTAAATTTACTAAGTTTACTAATAAAAGAAATTTTACTAATTTAATAAATTTACTAATATATGAAAATTTACGAGATATATGACTGAATGTCATATACATAGCAACAAATTTGTAGAAGAATAAATGTCATATAACTCAGTCCTTGACTAAATGACTTAATCGGGGGGAAGAGTAACAACTCTAAAATAATAATCTTGTATTGACAATGAGTGATTAAAAAACAAACATACTATAAGGGGCCCTCCTTCATTTGCTGGGCTATACCATTTTCCCAGTAAGTATAATTATTTAGATCAGAGGTACCCTAAAAAGAGTACTTGCTCATATCTGAACAATTTCTCAAAGGTAATTAGGACTGAGTCAGTAAACAAAGCACAATTAATGTGGCATGGCTATTGTCACTTTGTGGTAGTACAAACATGGAGCTTTTCTATATATGTGTGGATGTGTGTGTGTGTGTGTGTGTGTATATGTATATATTTGGGGAGTGCAATCAGTGGCGTGGTGGTTAAGGTGGCTGGATCCCCAAATAAATGACTGCATGGTTCAAGTCCCACACATGGGAGCTTGAAAAACATGCTGGGTGCCTGTGTGTGCCCAAAATCCAGAGAAAAGAGTGGAGGAGAAGGGATTGCAGCAGGGCTACGTTACCTGGGGAGTGATCTCTGACTCTCTCTCTCTCTCTCTCTTTATCTCTCTCTAGCAAGTGCCCATGCTTTATAGCAAATTAAATAAAAAAGTTTCTAATGCAAAATAATGCTTGCATTATTTTGTATAAATTGTGAGATCATTCTCAGACTGACTGACTTTCTTGTTAAAGTAAATACCTTTTGCTTTCCTTTTCTTGTAGTCTCAACAATCCATTTGGATGTGTACAAACAAGGACAGTTAACAAAATATATGTGTAGGGACCAGCAGTTAGCGTAATGGCTATGTCGCTGGACTCTCATGTAGTTGACTACGGTTCGCGTCCCGGACCCGGTGGCTTAAAACTTACGCTGGGTGTGTGTGTGTGTGTGTGCCCAAGATCCCGACAGGAGAAAGGAGAAGGGATTGCGGCGTGGTCATCCCCCCTAGGGGGTTATTTCTCGCTTTCTGTCTCTCTGTCTCCCACTGTCTGGCGAGCGCACGCACCCTATGACAAAAACCTCTCAAAAAATACATATATATATGTGTGTGTGTGTATACTTTTTCAGCCTCTACATTAACCTCACTTCAGCTTCTTCCTATTTAGATCACAAAGGCTATTGTTTTATTGACAAACCAACATGCCAGCTTTTTCTGTCTTATCATTATGGCATGTTGCCTGCTCGTCCACTACTAGCTCTTACTCTAGTTAAGCCAAGGTTAATCAATTGTGTACCATTTTCTAAAGAAATAAATCCTTTTTTAGAGAGAGAGATTTTTGCTCTAGGGCATGTGTGCTTGCCAGAGATACAGAGAGAAAGTGAGAAGTCATCTACCACGGGGGATGGCCACAATCTCTTCTCCTTCATTCTTCTCTCGGGATTTTGGTCATGCACACACACATGTGCCCAGCATGAGCTTGAAGTTGCTGGGTCTGGGACTTGAACTGTGATCGACTATGTGAGAGTCCAGTGACCTAACCATTATGCATCTGCTGGTACTGGAAATAGACCTTAATCATCTTGTTTTTCTCTTGTCATAGTCATAGTTTTAATCTTTTTTTAAAAAAGCTTCCTTTATTTCTTCAGAGAGAGAGAGAAGCAAGCATTCCTAGCACAATCCTCAGCCCAAAATCCATCTCAGTTTCAGACTGTCCAGATGCCGGACACGTGCGTGTGTGCCAGGAGTGCACAGGGAGTCCTGGGACATGATCCCAGGACCTTCGCATATAGGTCCAGTCATGCTACCACTGTGAAGCACCTGGGACCCCATCATTTTAATCTCATATGTAATCTTATATTTTGGAATGCCTTTTTTCATAAATAACTACAAAGAATTACTTCAGATGACAAGATCTCAGATTGAGGTCTGAAAATGGTATTTTGAGGGCCCAGAACAGCTCTCCATGAGTTTTGCAGAGAGGAACACCCAGACATATCAGTGCCCACGTCTGTGCTGGAGTGTGATAGGAACAGCACGAAAGTGGGCTTCACAGCAGTTGAAACAGAAGCCTTGATTCGGTGGGTACATCTGCACCACATTCATATGGCAATGGCCACAGTTGTTTCTAATACTGACCTACGATGATTTTGCAAAATGAAGTGACACTGAACATAAAATTTAAAAATTTGGACCAGCAGTTAGCGTAATGGCTATGTCACTGGACTCCCATGTAGTCGACTGTGGTTCGAGTCCCGAACCGGTGATTTAAACTCATGCTGGGCGCATGTGCATGCGTGCCCAAGATCCCGAGAGGAGAATGGAGGAGAAGGGATTGCAGCATGGCCATCCCACCCTGGGGGGGGGGTGATTTCTCGCTTTCTGTCTCTCCATCTCTCTTTATCTTTCTGGTAAGCGCATGTGCCCTGTAGCAAAATAAAACCTCTCAAAAATAAAAAAAGAAATGCACTGATTTCACTTTTAACAATTAATAAAATCAAAAATGTATTTAATGTAAACTTCAATGAAGCCACAATGCCAGCCTGAACTTTAAATAAACAACAAAGTTTTATCTATTTTCATATCTTACATTGGCACTTAAAGGTTGCCTATTGGGAATTGTGATTATACTGAAGCAGTTAGAACTGCTCTACTCCATACGTTATATAAATGTCAACAGGAAATTCTACCTTAGTGGTATGCATGTAAAAATGCATAGCAGATCAAACAGAGAACAAGATGTAAGGCGTTTGCCTATCAAACCAAGTTATCATCAGTCACATATAATTATTAATTTAAATATTTAAATATTTCGTGCTTAAATTGAAATTTTATTTAGTTTTATAGCTGTGCATATACTTTAACTTTATTTATTGTCGGTTTAATTTGTAATTAATCTTATATCTAAGGAGTTTCAATCTACGCATTTTTCTTTTAAATTGGATCCAAATACTACCTAAAAATAAAGCTTTTGTTAAAAAAAAAAGACATTCTGTCTTTCATTCTGATGATTATTAAGAAGTTTTAACTAGAGTAAAAGTAAAAGACTTGAGAACAGAAGAAAACCTCCTACTCAGTCATGCTGTATTGATTCTAGTATTCTCAGATAAAAATGTGCATGCTTGAAAGTAAACATTTTATTTAGTGATTTCCTATTCCATAAGAATAGATAATAAAAGTCAATGAATCATTTTTATTCATATTTTCAGATGAAAGTATAGTCTTTTTATCTGATTTTAGAGAATTACCAAAGCTTACCTTACAGTACACCTCCAGATAATTGCTATACCATATTTGTATCCTAGAATCTTTCTTATAATAAACAGTAACTCCCACCTGTTTTCCTTGTCTGCCTTTAGCAATGTTTTCAGAATGCACGCCTTGTTAGGATGGCCAGTATTCCTACTACTCATTACAAGAGAACTGTCCCCCTTTACCGGCAGGGGATGGGTCTCAAAACCCTCAGTGGATGCCTGATACCATGAATATGCATACATACCTGTGAAAAAGTTTAATTTTTAAACTTAGCACCATTTGAGATTAGCAATAGCCAATGATAAAAACAGAACAATTACAATGATACTGTGTAATAACAATTATATGAATATGAGCTTTTTCTGTCTCAAAATGCTTCACATACTATACTCACTGTTCTTGTGATGTGAGATAAGGAAATGCCTGTACGATGAAAGGAAGTGAAGTGAATGACATAGACATTGTGATGTAATGTTTAAGACTTACGAAGTGCTTATTTATGGAATTTTCTATTTAATATGTTTAGATCACAGTTGACTATAGGTAACTGAAACCCCGGAAGGCAAAATGGCAGATCTGGGGAGACTACTGTAACAAAAATAGAACTACCAAGACCTGTGGTTTTGTAGCATTTAACACCTTATAAAATACTTTCCTATATATTAGTTCATGCAGTGATATTTTTAAGAAGGTTTAAGACTTTCAATTTGCCAGTGAAGAAAGAGAAGTACAGAGGCTCAGCCAAGGCCATAGCGTTAGTGAGTAACTGAGGAAACCTCATGTCAGTGCTTTCTCACAGTCATTAGCTCTGCTCTCGGTCCCCTGTTCCCAGGACAGCTCTAACAGCGCTCCCTCTGGACTCCCTGCCTCCAGGTTTTCTCCCCATGCAGTGCATCCTCATAGTCACGAGAATGACCTTCTTACAGAAATAAATCTGATCCTGTCACTCCTGCTTCTGTAAGGGGCCTCTGCTAGCATTAACTGACTGGAGAACAGAACGTCACATGGCTCGACCAGTTTCTCTTCTCTTCTCATGGGCCCCTTTTGTGCAATCACTGAAAGCTGTATAGGACTAAAAACAAATAACCCTATGCTATTCGAAGGAGGTGAGTGATAGGTCGTTACAGTTACCGAAGCATATGATATTGGCAAAACTACTTGAAATCAGTTTCATACAACATATCTTCAAAAACTTTATGGAAAATGCATATTATGAAAAGATGTGCACGAATTTCACATTCTTTTTTGCCTCAAAATAAACTAAACCTTTAATTCCATTATACAATGAGCTTTTTGAAGTCCTCTGGTATATTGTCTCAATTCTTTTTGCTCTTAAAATAAAATTCCTTTTAGAACCAGCAGGTGGCATGGTGGTTAAGATAGCTATCACGGCTGGTTGCGCGGTTCAAGTTCCAGATATGCAGCTTGAGAAACACACCTGGAATGTGTGCATGCATGTCCCAAACCCTGAGAGATGAATGGAGAAGGGATTGCAACATGGCCATCCCCCCATCCCACCCTCCCTCTTATTTCTCTCTGTCTCTCTCCAGCAAAACGCACATGCCCTATGACAAAACAATACAAAACAAATCCTTTTAGTTTATTTGATGTGTATTTTTAGAGATAGTTGCCATGATTTGAACCTAATAATGCCTAAGATATTTTGGTCTTGATATGCTTAAGCCAACTACAGGAAATCCTGCTCTGGAAGATACCAGATACTTTGACTATTCTGTGCCTGAAATGTTCTTCCCTTTCCTTCTACCTGACAAACCTCTCTTTAAATACCAGCTCAATAGTTCTGATGTCTCCCTAACTTCCTTAGACAGAGTTGGGTTTTTACCTCATATGCTATCTAAGCATTATGTTCATGCCTCCAGAAGACCAACCCTTGCTTGCTTTCATAAAGCTGATACATATAATGGAAGAAAAGCAAAATCATATATTATTCCAATACTTGTTTTTTTTAAAAATATTGTTTATCACAGTGCATTATTTTTCTAGTGTCTAGCTTTTAAAAAAAATAATTCTGCAATCTTACTATCCACAATGTTACCTTCTGCCTCCCTCTCTCATTATTTTATGGTTTTGAGGCCATCAGTTTTAATATCTGTATACTTTTTCATCAAGACGATTTACCATTTTTTTAATCCTTCCTAAATCATACAAAGTATGTTAATTTTTTAGTTCTTCCTTAATCATATATACCTGTAGCCCCAATCATAACACTGAATTTGTGTGTGTTAAATATTCAATAAATAAATGCTCTTCAAAACTTCTGTCTAGGAAACTTATTACATTTCTCTATTATCTTACTCTTTTGGTGAATTTGAATCCCAGATACTCAATGTTAGCTGAAGATTTGCATTGGTATGAGAGACAAAGTGGAAAAGAAAGAAAAACTACCTGGAAATTTTAGTTTGTAGCTCTTCCTTGGGAAACATCACGATTGCAATTCCCATGTTTATCATGGCTAGTCCAGATGTTGTGTATTTGTAAGTCTATTTAAAATATATAATGATATTTACTTAGATAGATATTAAGTTTGGAGTATATAAATATTAATACATATCAAATTAATAGTAAACTGAAGGGCTTACTTCTTCAAAAAAGGCGGAACTGTCTCATGGCTTAAGGAAATGCCATGGAGTTAATAATTTAAAGATAATTATAGGAACGCTTGTCTAAGTTTTGTGATGTTTACTAACATCAGGATTTTCATCATCATCGGTGGAAAGTGAGGGTGGACAATCGGAAG
>NW_006207036.1:1953346-1976155 GCF_000334495.1 Tupaia belangeri chinensis
AAGCAGGAGAAATGCTTTCCACTTGACCATTTTCTATTTGAGTGGTCCGTAAAGCTATCTAAATAAGATGGTGACAAATACTTGTTTGCTGAAATAAATGATTCGCTTCAAATTATAGATATTAGTATTTTACACATTGGCTTTTTCACATAGTAGAAAACATCATATGGAAGAAAGTCTAGTATAAAGGAAGAAACAAGTGATTTGGATTCAGAGTTGGGATTAAATCTCATCTCCATGACAATGACTTCTGAGACTTTACCGAGTCATCTAAGCTCCCTGATCTTCAGGTTTCTCATATAAAATAGTAATATCTGTGTGTGCCTTACCAAACTGATAGAAAAATAAAAAAGGGGCAAGCAATTAACATGTGGAAAAAAGAGGACATTGAAAAATTGGAAGCTATTTTTACTTTAACATGTGGAACACAGAGGACATTGAAAAATTGGAAGCTATTTTTACCATTACATGATGTTACAAATTGGTATACAAATATAAACAGGAAAACATGTCTTTTTTTTTTCTGAAATAAAAGGTTATTGAAGCATGGTGGTTAAGGATCCTGCACTCGTACATAGCCAACTGTGGTTTGAGTCCCGGATCTTGCAGATTGCTTTTTCACATTCCCCCTCTCTCTCTCTCTCTTTCACTCTGTCCTTCTCTGGTCAAAATTAAAAATAAATAAATGAAGTTAAATAAAATAGTTATTTTTTTTAAAAAAAAGGTAATTGATATGAGAAACAAGCTGAGAAAAATAGGCTATCACAGGGCTATAGTTAATTAAAAAAAAATTTTTTTTTGGTAATCTATAACCTAGCTTAAATGATATTGATTTAAATCCATGGACCTCTATATTTATGGTGAAGGTCATCTGGAAATTTCCAACACATCAGGTTGAGTCAATAAATTTTGGGTTTCTTGATCACCAGAAATAAAAATATTTCAAATAAAAACATTAGCTGTGTAAAATTTGGTAGGAGTATTACCCCGACAATCTACACTTGAGTTATTCTATCTGAAGCCTCTAATCTAAGTCTGATGAAGTCCTCTTGCAAAGAGGTCTACCAAGCAAGGATCGTAACTGTGCTTGGATTCTCCTCTTTACTTAGAATGTTCTTCCCAAAGATATGAGCAGAATGTGGTTTGGTTATTCGATAAAGAACAACAAGTTCACAAATAAAGAATCTTCCTTCATGTCCTGTTCTTTCAGCTGCATAAAATACTAATGAACATAAGGGGGTGTCAACCCTTTTCGGAGCCAGGAAAGATACAATAATGATGTCAAAGTGAAGATAGGAAATTGAGGAAAAGAGAGAAACGATGTGAATCAAGTATTTCTTTAATTAAGATATACCAGCAGACCAAATTTGTGTTTAAAATATGGACGTAAACTTTCTATTCAAAATGGAATTTAGAGAAAGGAAAACCAAGGTTATTCATCGGTGTTTATTTAGTACTATGTGAAGGATGTGACTGATTTAGGAAAAATAGTTCATTAATTTCTGTCAAAGTAAAAGCAATATCTCTTTAAAGCTATACAAATACATTTTCTTTCTTAAACTGGGCTCTTCTAGCAATAATCCTTTATGTTATGTTTATTTCAGAAAGAAAGTTTGAGAAATGGATTTATAGGAAGGTATTGAGAATTAATTAATGAATCTTCTGTTTAACCTGAGAGGATAACCAAATTTCCTTTTCTGGAAAAATATCATCTTTCATATTTTAATAAATATTGCATCAACTCACCCTACCTATAGCTCTTCCTCAGAGTAAATAGGAATGGAATCCTTTTCATTATTACTCATGGTACCCTCAAGTTATATTCTTGTCTTAAATCAAAACTTCTAATTTGCAAGAAGATAAAACCTTTTCCTGCTTGACTCTTCTTTTCAAAAAATATTTCTCTTTTTTTAAAAATTTTTTTAGTTTTTGCCTTGGGGCAGATGCTCTTGCTGGAGAAAGAGAGTCAGAGACAGTGAGAGGGGGAGTAAGAAATCACCCCCATGCCCCCAGAGGGGATGGCCATGCCACAACCCCTTCTCCTCCATTCTCCTCTCGGGATCTTGGACATGCACGCACACGCACACCTGGAGTGAATTTCAAGCCACTGGATCCAGAACTCAAACCCCAGTCAGCCATGTGGGAGTCCAGCAATATAACCGCTATGCCATCTGCTGGCATCATGATCCTCCTGTTCATTGAAAACTTTTTTTCTGTTTTATGGCTGAGCTAAGTATGACCAAGGCTACTTTAGTAGTCTGTCCAGTGGCACACTATTGGTGTGTAGGAAATATGACAAGTGGAGGCTCATGAACTGCTAGTTCTTGTTCTCATGGACTCATTGACTCGAGCTATCATCATCTTGGAGGGCCACAGAAAGCAATGGAAAATGGTAAGATGCAGGCAGGTAGACATTCATGTTGGCAAACTAAGAGATAAGATGCACAAGAAAAACCTTAGCAGCAACAAATGTGTGATTTAACTGGTGGAGGTGGCCAAAACGAAGCTACAGTAGCTTTCCTTGTCCCTCTTTCTATAGTTTTACTTTCCATGATTTTAGTTTCTCACAACCAATCATGGTCTAAGAATAGGTGAGTATAGTGCAATAAGATATTTTAAGAGAAAACCACATTCCCATAGCTTTGATTTTGATGTATTATCATAATTGCTTTATTTATTATTACTGTTGTTAATCTCATTCCATGACTAATTTATAAATTAAACTTTTTCATAACTATGTATATATCAGAAAAACATAGTATATATGCAAAACATAGTATTTTCTAGATATATGTGTGTAAATATAGAGAACACAGTATATATCCATGGTTTCAGGGAAATAGTAGAAGTCTCGTTATGTATCTTCCTGGAGTAAAGAGAATCTACTGTGGTAAGTTCAACAATATTAGATCAAGAGCCATTGCAGTACATTGAGCTCCATAGAGACAGCACAGGAGCAAGTGAGAGCCAGACGGGCACTGGGCGACTCTGTGCCTCGTGGGGGAAAGATAACTAAACATGGGCAAAGGAAATCCTGAGAAGCCGAGAGGCAAAATGTCATCAAATGCATTCTTTGTACAAACTTTCCAGGAGGAGCACAAGAAGCACCCAGATGCTTCAGTCAACTTCTCAGAGTTTTCTAAGAAGTGCTCAGAGAGGTGGAAGACCATGTCTGCTAAAGAGAAAGGGAAGTTTGAAGATATGGCAAAGGCGGACAAGGCCCGTTATGAAAGAGAAATGAAAACCTATATCCCTCCTAAAGGGGAAACCAAAAAGAAGTTCAAGGATCCCAATGCACCCAAGAGGCCTCTTTTGGCCTTTTTCTTGTTCTGTTCTGAATATCGCCCCCAAATCAAAGGAGAACATCCTGGCCTATCCATTGGTGATGTTGCAAAGAAACTGGGAGAGATGTGGAATAACACTGCTGCAGATGGTAAACAGCCTTATGAAAAGAAGGCTGCTAAGCTGAAGGAGAAATACGAAAAGGATATTGCTGCATACTGAGCTAAAGGAAAGCCTGATGCAGCAAAAAAGGGAGTTGTCAACGTTGAAAAGAGCAAGAAAAAGAAGGAGGAGGAGGAATATGAGGAAGATGAAGAAGATGAGGAAGAAGAGGAAGATGAAGAGGATGAAGAGGATGATGATGATGAATAAGTTGGTTCTAGCACAGCTTATTTTTCCTTGTCTGTAAAGCATTTAACCCCCCTGTACACAACTCACTCCTATTAAAGAAAAAAATTGAAGGCTGTGTAAGATTTGTTTTTAAACTGGACAGTGTCTTTTTTTGTATAGTTAACACACTACCCAATGTGTCTTTAGATAGCCCCGTCCTGGTGGGATTTTCAATAGCCACTAACCTTGCCTTGTACAGTATGGGGGTTGTAAACTGGCATGGAAATTTAAAGCAGGTTCTTGTTGGTGCACAGAACAAATTAGTTATATATGGGGATGGTAGTTTTTTCATCTTCAGTTGTCTCTGATGCAGCTTATACAAAATAATTGTTGTTCTGTTAACTGAATACCACTCTGTAATTGCAAAAAAAGAAAAAAAAGTTGCAGCTGTTTTGTTGACATTCTGAATGCTTCTAAGTAAATACAATTTTTTTTTTATTAAAAAAAAAAAAGAACATTAGATCAAGAGGTCAGCAGGTGGCGTGGTGGTTTAGGGCGGTGAACTTCCACATGGCCAACCACAGTTCAATTTGTGAACCTGGTGGCTTGCTTTCTCACTTTCTCTCTCTCTCTTTTAAAATTAAAATAAATAAAGTTCAGTAAAATGATTCTTCTAAAAATTTTTAAAAATTAAAGAATGTTAAATCAACCATGTAGAGATAAGGTGTTTTAATAATCATGGGTGGGACCAGCAGAAGGTAAAATGGTTACATTGCTAGACTCCCATGTAGTTCGAGTCCTGGACCTGGTACTTAAAACTAATGCCGGACACGTGTGCGTGCTTGCTCAAAGTCCCAAGAGGAGAAGGGATTGCAGTATGGCCATCTCCCTGGGGGTGGAAGGTGTGATTTTTCACTTTCTGTTTTTCTCTGTCTCTCCAGTAAGTGCAACATGGAAGACTTTTTTTTGTTTTATAATGTCTTATTTTGGTCTCAGACCAACATGTGATAAGATTTCTGTGGATGATGGAATCAGCAGATGGCATAATGGCTACGTTGTTGGACTCCCATGTAGTTGACTGAAGTTCAAGTCCCGGACCTGGTGGCTTAAATTCACACCTGGCACGTATGCGTGTGTGCCCAAGATCCTGAGGGGAGAATGGGGTAGAAAGGAATAGAGCATGGCCATCCTTCCCTGGGGGGTGATTTCTCGCTTTCTGTCTCTCTGTCTCTGTCTTTCTGTCAAGTGCATGTGCCTTTTAGCAAAAATCTCTCAAAACAAACAAACAAACAAACAAAAACAAGAAAAAGATTGCTGTGGATGAAATGTGTCCTAAAATTCATAAGTTGTCATTAGGAGGGAGAGTCTTCTGGAAGACTAGTAAGTCATGGATGGGGGATCCTTTATGAATAGAATTAATATGCTTATAAAAATAAACTCTAGGGAGCTTTTTCACAACTTTCTTCATTTAAAACTAACTACAATACACACCAGATTTCTTTGGGTTTGGTTAATTTCTATAAAGTTCTTTCTCTCTCATACAAAATGGAGAGGCTTCAGGACCTTCAACAAAAAAATTGAAGTGAGTTTCAAGGCCCTAAAATAAGGTTGGATGTAGACATGAGTTAATGGCAATCCCCTGCAGAGTCTATCATAGACACTAAAGACCTTCAATTTCTATTTGAAATGACCCCTGTAGATCTATAATGTATTAATATGAAAATCACTTCCTATATCCAACATAAACTGCTTGATTTGAAAATGAGTAATTTCTGCTCTCAGTAGGCAGACATGCTTGATCACTGCAGCCACCCTCCTTGTGTCCTTCTGTGAGCTGTGGCCCGACGTCAGCTCCGAGTGGTCGTATGGAATGCTGCTCTGCACTGAAACTGAAGGAGCCTGTGGGAGGCTTACAGATTTAAAAAATAACATACTAAAAGTTTATTCATAATTTGTATTTGTTAGATATTTATTTAAATTTAAAAAATTAGATGGAAGAAGATAAGATTTTCCTAAAATCATTTGATGTGAATAGATATTTCTACTGTCCTTTAACTTGGGGAATTCTTTTTTCTATTTTGCTACAGGGTGCATGCACTCACTGGAGAGAGACATAGAGAGAGAGAAAGTGAAAAATCACTCCCCAGAGAGCAAGGCCACACCACAATCTCTTTTCCTCCAGTCTCCCCTAAGGATTTTTGATATGCACATGCACACGTCTGGTGTGATTTTCAAACCACTGAGTCTGGGGCTCGAGCTTGAGTTGGTCTAATACCTTGAAACACAGCACTTTGGCATAGTGAACATTTCAAGCTGAAGGAACTTGAGAAACAGCAGGTACAGGAAGGGCTCTCCCACCTTTTACTTTAAAGCAAGTCATGCATATTGGGAATCACGTGATGAAAACAAACTGTTTCTTCCATGGGACAAATCTCTTTCTTGGAAAGTTCTCCTGTGTCAATTACATGCACTGTAGACTTGGTTGAACTTTTGGATTCCAAAGAGGTTCATTATTGGAGCAAAAGCCGCTATTAGGTTAGAGGCTAATGCCTCCCCCCAGTGTGTCTTCTAGTGACTTCCACGTTAATTGATGGTGAGCATGAGTTAAATGAAATCTTAACAACATTTTTTTAAATGTCTTATTTCCTGAGAGCTCAAGAGCTAAAAATACTTTTAAATATACTCTGCTAATACCTGCCAAGGTTCAAATCCCTTACCATGTCCATTTGAATATGGGATACAATTATGTTTAAGAAAATAAACAGCTAGAATGTGGTATTCATTTATTCCTGTTTAACAAAATGCATGGAATGGCATCTCTTGATTTATCCAAAAAACACTAATCCCAAGGAATCAGGAAGACATGTAATGAACCAGCCTAAATTACATAAGTGTATTCTTTGCAGTGTTAATCTTCTATATCCAAGGCATACCTTCCAAATGTCTCACTTAAACAAATATATTATTTAATTTTATTTATTATTATTATTTTAATTTGTTATAGGACATGTCCACCCACCAGAGAAAGACAGAGAGAGAGGAAAATGAGAAAGCAAGCCACCAAGCCTGGGACTTGAACTATGACTGACCATGTGGGAATCCAATGCCCCAACTACCATGCCACCTGCTGACCCCAATTGCCTCACTGTTAATTTCTTACATTTTCTTACCTAGTGATTGCGAGATTAGCAATGATAATTTATCATTATCAATAATAAAATCAGCCTAGTTTCCCAAATGTTTTAGAAGTTAGTGGTAGAGTATCACTATAATATTATTGCAAGGTTACTTTGCAGATTCAAAGAGCAGGAACTATATGTTCTAAAGGGTTAGTTTGTACTCATCAGCTCAGAGCTCTGTTTTCCTTAATGATGCCTGTGATGGGAATGAAGCCAACCTCTCTCTCATAAAGACCTTAAATATTCCAGGAATGCTGCCTGACCCTTCCCAAAGAAGAGATGACCAGCAGGGAGCATTCTCAAGTGGAATGAGTATTCTTCCCTTACTTCCCCAGAGAATATGAAAGATTCATGTGATTCTATTTTCAAGAGTTTTGTTTTGGCTCATTTCTGGGAACTCCTTGTTTGATGATGATGGCTTCTTTCCAGAAAGTATTAATGCTAAGTTTACAGTATCTTAGGGCAGGAATCTATTTACATCTCCTACATCATAAAAACTGTTTTTTCAATTTACTTCTTCCTGTGTTGTCTATGTTTGGGGAATAAATTTGAAACAGCATGAAAATTAGAAATGACAGAACTTGTAAAATAAGTAGGACCTCAGAAAACCTGCAAAAACCCTGAGTTTGAGTTCTATCTCCATAACTATTTGATCTCCAATAGATTGTAATAAGCAATAACCTCTCTACCTGTCAGTTTCTAATCTTAAAATGAGGATACGGTAACCTGGTGGTTGCTGTAAGGATTCAATAATGAAATACAAAAGGAGGTATAATTCTTGGAGGCAGTATGCTCAATAAATCTCAGCTCCTAATATTCTTGTTATTCGATCAGTTTAAAAATATTTATGAACTAACATTGTATTCATCTATAAGAAATTTAAATCTTTGGGACCAGCAGATGGCATAATGGTTATGTCGCTGGACTTCCACTTGGTTGACTGTGTTTCAGGTCTTGAACCCAGCAGCTTAAAACTCGTGCCAGGTGACATGTGTGTGTGTGTGTGTGTGTACGCGCACGCACGCGCGAGCATGTGTGCCCCAAATCTCAAGAGAATGGAGAAGAGATTAGGGTATGGCCATCCCCCCTCCCCCTGGGGAGTGATTTTCTCACTTTCTGTCTCTCTGTCTCTCTGGTGATGGCCTGTGCCCTATAGCAAAAATCTCTTTTAAAAAAAGAGAAAATTTTAAATCTTTTACTACTGTTCTTTGATGTATTGAGTCATTTTAGATTTCCAAAAAGTGATATAATAAAAAGATATTTTAAATAATTTTAATATTTCTTTAAGAAGTTAATATTTTTATTTCTGAGGTTAATGCTACAAACATATTGAACTTCAATGAATAAATGTTAGGGTTATTGAAAACATTAGCGGAAGCTTTGAAATTTAGGTTCTTTGCGTTTGAGAGTATCTGAGCTCAAAATGTGATGTGACTTGCACGCATCAATCCCTTGCTCACTCCCACAGAGCCTCCCATTGCGCCACGGCGACAGCTTGTCATCCATTTGGCAGAAGTTTTACCCTTTTAGAACAACCAAATTCCAAACTGTGGAGGTGTTTTTGCAAAATGCAATTTTGATTTTTCTTGTTTTTAATTCTGTATGCCTAAAAGGAATTTCAACTTTCAGGTGAGGATTCTAATGAACGTAACTTTATTTTTTAATCTCAATCACATTTTTAAAACTTAACATTCAGAGCACATTGATTTGCAATTATTTTACAACAGAAGAAGTGTTGTATACTGATTTCAAGCTGAAAAATCTTTCTTTATGGGGATGGCAACACATTTCCTCTTTGGGAGTGGTTTTGAAATTCCATGGCCTTCTGTGCAATTTTTAGTGTTAAATCTTTGGTAATAATAGGTCATCTTAGTTTCCCTTTGATCATCTTCATTTCTACACTTAAGAATATAAACAACAAACTTTAATATATAGTAGGATGAGTTGGAATAAGAAATCCTCTGAACTAGATGAGCTTTGAATAATTTTTCCCTGTATACCAGGTGCAAGTTCAGCAAATGTGTAAGATTTTTTGTAATTCTAATTTCTGAGGAGAATTTAGTTCTATAAGAACTACTGTTGGGACCAGCAGTTAGCATAATGGCTATGTCGTTGGACTCCCACGTGATCGACCGCAGTTCGAGTCCCAGACCCGGTGGCTTAAACTCAAGCCGAGCACATGTATGTGCGTGCCCAAGATCCCCAGAGGAGATTGGAGGAGAAGGGATTATGGCGTGGCCATCCCCACTGGGGGGTGATTTCTCGCTTTCTATCTCTCTGTCTCTCTCTGTCTGGTGAGTGCATGCGCCCAATAGCAAAAACCTCTCCAAAAAAAAAAAGAACTACTGTTTTTTTGTTTTGTTTTGTTTTGTTTTTTTAGGTTTTTGCCATAGGGCTTATATGGTCACCAGAGAGAGATAAAGAGAGAAATCACCCGCCATGGGGCATGACCATGCTGTGATCTTTTTTTCTTCCATTCTTCTCTTGGGATTTTGGGCATACATAAACACCTTCCCGGTGTGATTTTTCAAGCTTCCAGGTCCGGGATTCAAACCTTGGTTATCTATGTGTAAATCCAGCACCTTAACTACCACACCACCTGCTGGCCCAAGGACTACTTATTTTAAAACCCAAGTGAGGCAAATGGCTTAAGCCAGATGATAGAAATAAATCATTTCAGAAATGCTGCTATTTGGGGACCAGCTGATGGCATAATGTGTATGTCGCTGGACTCCCACATGGCCCAACATGGTTCAGCCACAGACAAGGCAGCTTCAAACTCATGCTGGGCACATGTACATGTGTGCCCAAAGTCCTTAGAAGAGATTGGAGGAGTAGGGATTGCAGAGTGGCCATCCCCTTTGGGGGTGATCTCTTGCTTTCTCTCTCTCTGTCCATCTGTCTTGTCTCTCTCCGGCGAGCACATGCACCCTCTAGCAAATATCTCTCTCTAAAAAACAAAAGAGAGATACTGCTATTTTAAGAAAAACTGAAAGTCTATTTCTTGAATCTTTCTATTACTTTTACAAGGAATCATGGGTACTTCAAATGTCTATGATTGCAGTATATTTTGTCCATGCAGTATTTGTATCGAGTTTTGAATGGAGCTAAGCTCTGATGACAAAATCTAAAAATCATTAAGCTATAAAATAATCTTTTGAAAATCCCACAGTTATATACTCACACAGTGAGTCTTTAAATAGTTCAAGGAAAATGAGTATTATGAAAAGTTTTGAGATTTCTGGTCCTGCGGGCAGTGCCTGAATTCGTTGGGCACCTGGTAGGTCACTATAAAGATCAACCCCTCTCTGACCTCAGATGGGAACAAAAACTCTAAATGTCACTTCAGTACCCCCCTTAGATGTATTTAAGAAGATCATGTTATCCCCGCTCTCCAAGGAGCTGGGACAGAAATACAGTGTCTGCTCTATGCCCATCTGCAAGGGCCAGGAAGTTTAGATGGTTCAAGGACACTACAAAAGTCTGCAAGTTGGCAAGGCAGTCCAGATATACAGAAAGAAATATGCCATCAACATCGAGCCGGTGCAGCACGAGAAGGCTAACGGCACAACTATCCACATGGGTAGTCACCGAGCAAGGAAGTTAATACCACCCTAAAACTAGACAAAGATCAGAAAAATATTGAATGAAAAACCAAGTCTTGACCAGCTGGAAAGGAGAAAGGCAACTATAGGGAATAACTTACTAAGAAAATGTAGAAATGAATAAAACCTGCTTCGCAATCATGGTTGACTGTAGATTTTTAGCCAAATATGTGTTTCTTGGGAACTTTTAAAAGTATCTCTGAGACGGTTTATCCCCCCATCCCATTTTTTTCCTGTCTATAAATATGCTTTTACAGTTCTGACTAGTTGTATGAATACAAAACAGAAATACTTTCTAATTCCAGAATATTTTTACATTGTTTTATTTCTGACCCCACTTCCGGAAATATTCTGCGTACATACAATTGGATATTTATCAAAAGTTTGATCCATGAAGAAGTCCTCATGAGGAAAGCTGGTTGTCCAGATAAACAGCTAGGGCCAGCCTGTGGCAAGGTGGTTAAAACAGCTGGATTCCACATCACCAACTGCATGGTTCAAGTCTCAGACCTGGGGGCTTTAGAAACACTGGGGTGTATTTGTGTGGGTGCTCAAAATCCCAAGAGAAGAATGGAAGAGAAGTACTGTGCTGTCGTCATCCCACTGGGGGTTACTTTCTCACTTGTTCTTTCTGTCTCTCCAGAGAGTACATGTGCCCTGAAGAATATTTTGTTTAAATAGCAATAATATACTCATAACATGTTAACATAAGTGATAATTATCTTTTCCACAGCAAATAAAAATACAGTGAGAAAAATGGGGCAGGGGAGAAAAGCTTTGGATGGCTATCGACATTTTTGGCAACAAAATAAACTCATACTTTAATTTCATCTCTCCATAAACTTTTTGAAGTCTGTTTATATATAGCTTATACACATAGCCTGAAGGTAATTTTATCTACCAGTTGCTAACTCTGCCAAAGTAACTTGTATTTTAAGGGAGAAAATGATATACTGTGTGAGACAGCACACTGGGCAGGGGAAACCGGAAGTCTAATCTAGGTTTGCTTAATCCTGCAGGTTTTTTTTTTTCTGATACGCTCCATGCCTTGACAAAGCTCAGAGCTCTGCCCTCAAAAGATACTGCCTGAAGCGACAGATAAATATGTAAACAACCATTTATAGTACACTTGAAAAGTAGGGTAAGTTTCATGGGAACTTTAGGATGAGAACAACTTAATCTTCATGGGCACTATCTGGGAAGCGGGCATTGAGGAACAAGCCTGAGAAGAATAGAAACTTTCAAGACAAAAGAGGGATGAGAACATGACAGCAAGAGGAAATGGCACATATAAACCTTTAAAGCACAGGTCAGGGAATTGCCAAAAGGTGCATGTGATAAAAACCTAGAATAGCATGCATGGTCTTGAAGTTTTAGACACCCTGCTAAAAAATTTGGACTCCACTACAGGCAACTGGAAGCTATAGAGGGGTTTTAATCATGGGAGAAAATTTCATTTATTCAACAAATACTTGAGTGCCTATTATTACCAAGTACTAGGTCTATTCATGACATAAAATGATCTGACAGAAATATAGAGGATAGGCCAGAAATGAAAAGACTTGGGGCTATTTTAAAACTATCAGGCAAAAATGATGAGACAGAATTAAGGTAGAAATCAAATCTACTTACCTTAGGGAAAGCCATTGTCAGAGGGTAAAATAATGGCAAACCTCATTTCAGTAGCTTTCTTTTTTCATCCCATTCAATGATTTGATTGCTCTCACTGATATTTATGCTGTAACTTGACACCCATGTGGTAGTGCTGGAAGATAAAGGTTTACTGGGAGGTTTGGGAACATGGAGGCAGATCCTTCTTGAACAGATTAAGGCCTTCTTCCCAAGAGAGGGAGTTCTACCTAATTAGTTCCCATGAAAGCAGGTTGTTATAAAGTTGGACACCCACAGCTTTTTCTTCACATGCATCCACTGTCTTTTCCACTTTCCTGCCGTGGGTGAAGCAGCATGTGGGCCTCACTAAAACTGAGCAGGTGCTATTCCTGTCCCATCTCACTTTCTAGCCACTAGAATCATGAGGCATATAAACCTCTTTTCCTTACAAGTCTCCCGGTCGCAGGTAATCTGTTATTGCAGCAATAATGGCCTGAGACAGCCTACTACCTGCCAAGCCTGTTAGTACGATGAGTGACCCAGCAGACCTCTAAGAGGTCAACAATCCTGTCTTGAACATAGATGGTATCATCTGGCTTATTCCAGTCACTGTATTTCACCACCATGCCTAGAATGCTTCTCAAGTGAAAGTCAAGTTTAGAAACTAAATTCTTGAGATAGTGTAATGCTATAGACTCTGTCTCACTAGCCCAGGGTTACCAAACTCTCCTGCCTCATATAGTGAAATTCATTCCAAGTAGCTTAAGCCGCTCAGGAGCAACACTGCTTGGCTCAGTCCCCAGTGCTTTTATGTAAAAACTCATTAAGAGCTGAGTACAGTCCTTCTCTACTTTCCCAGGCTTCTTAGGCTGTAACACTTTAACTCATATCTTTTTCCCACTCCCGTTTTTTTTTTTTTTTTTTTTTTTGTCTTCATACTCCAGTTATCAAACGTAGGTGTAGAAACAGTTGTATAAGAAAAAGGATAGAAATGAGGAGGTAGACCGCATAAATCAAGTAATTGTGTTTAATAAAGCTAGTATATGGATGCAGAATTTGCTTAAAGAAATCTCTATCCGTGTTCTCCAGTTCCCAAGATTGTGATTCATAGGGGGTAACGGTTTTAAAAATTCTTTTTATCAGGTTTACATTTTTAGAGCAGTTTTCTGTTTACAGCAAAACTGAGTTACAGGTACAAAGATTTCTCATACATCCTCTGCTTCTACATGTGCTCAACCCCCTTCCTCACCCCCAAATCAACATTCCCATCACAGTGGTAAATTTGTTACTAACATGGTTGGTTATCATTCACAATTCATAGCTGGCATTAGGGGTTTTTTCTTTAAAAAGTTTATTCTATTTAACTTTATTTGTTTATTTTAATTTGACCAGAGAAGAACAGGGGTGGGGGGAGAGAGAGAGAGTGAGAGAGAGAGAGAGAGAGAAGAAAGAAAGCCACCAGGTCTGGGATTCGAACTACAGTCGGCCATATGGGAGTACAGCGCCCTTAACTATCAGCCCCAAGGACTCTTTCTTTTCACTTTTAAATTAGTGCTTCACTAATTTGCATGTTACCCATAAGCAGGGGTCATAGTAGTCTTCCCTCTATCATTCCAGTTTTACTACATGTGCTGTTGAAACAGGTACACCATTGATCTTTTTACTGTCTTCATGGTTTTGCCTTTTCCTAAATGTAGTTGGAACCATACATGTATGATGTATGTAGCCCCTTGTAGATTGGCTTTTTTCATTTAGTAATATGCATTTCAGTTTCCTTCATATCTTCTGATGATTTTGCAGCTCTTTTTTTTTTTTACTGCTGAATAATATTCCACTGTCTGACTGTGCTGCCATTGATGTATTCATTCACCTACTGAAGGACACCTTGGTTGCTTCCAAGTTTTGACAGTTAGAAATAAAGCTACTATAAACATCCATGTACAGGTTTTTGTGTGGATACATTTTATTTCTTTTTTATTTTCCAGAAGGTGTATGTACTTGTCAGAGAGAGACAGAGAGCAAGAAGAAGAAGGAGAGTGAGAAAGCAACCGCACACACACACACACATGAGGCATAGTTATGCCATAGTCCTTTCTCTATTCCTCCTTCCTTTCAGGATTTTGGGCACACATGCACATGTACCTGGTGTGGTTTTTAAGCTGAAGGATCCAGGACTCAAACCACATAGTGGGCCATGTGGGATTCAGGCATGTGAAATACCAGGCCACTGGCTGACCCTGGATGGATATATTATAACTGAATCAGTCAGGATTATCAATAGAGACAGAACTAATAGGAGATGATAGATGATAGATAGGAAGAGTTTTGCTACTAGGGGAATTGATTCAATGATTATGGAGTCCGAGAAGTTCCCCAGCAGGCCATCTGCATCCCAGAAAACCAGGAAAGACACAAGCGTGGGTTCAGGTCAAGTGCAAAGTCCTCACAATTAGAAAGCCATTAGTGCAACTCTTTTTCCAAGTCTCAAACCTGAGAATGAGGAGAGCACACAGCATACCTCTTGGTCTGATGTCAAAGGCCTGAGAATCTGGGGTAGTGCTGGAGGAAGTCCCGGAGTCTAAGGCCTAGAGAACCTGGAGTCCTAATATCCAGGGGCAGAAGAAGAGAGGTGTCTCTACTCCATAAGAGAGAGGGAAAAAAATGGTCTTTCCTTTGCATTTATGTTCTATCCAAGTTCTCAGCTGATTAGGGTGGTGCCTGCCCACCCTGAGTGAGAGCAGATCTTACTCGGTTCACTAGTTAAATGCTAATCTCTTCCAGAACTACTGTCCCAAACATATCCAGTAATAATGCTTTGCTACCTATCTGGGTAGCCCTTAGTCCAATCATACTGACATCTAAACTTAACCATCACAAACTCCTTTGAGTAAATACCAAGCAGTACAATGCTAGATTATATGGCAGGAATATGTTTAGTTTTATAAGAATCACCAAACTATGGAATAGCAGATGGCATAATGGTTACATTACTGGACTCCCAGGTAGTTGACTGCAGCTTGAGTCCCAGAGTCAGTGACTTGAAACTCATGTTGGCCATGTGTGCAAACATGCCCAAAATGCCAAGAGGAGACTGGAGGAGAAGTGATTGTGGCATGGGCAACCCCCTAGAAGTGATTTCTTATTATTTTCTATTTTTCTATCTTTTTCTGTTTTTCCTATGAGGGCATGCAGCTTATAGCAAAAATCTCTCAAATAAATAAATAAATAAATAAATAAATAAATAGATTTTTTAAAAAAAAAGAAAGAAAAAGGAAAAAAAAAAAAAAAGGAATTACCAAACTATTTTTCCAAGGGAAAACAGAAACTCATATCAATGAACTATCTGGGACATTTAGATGAGGCTGAAAAGAAATGGTGAGAAGGGACATCCTTGGATTGTTTCTGGTATTAGTAGGAAAGCTTCTAGTTTCTCATCGTTCGTTGCTTTTTGTAGGTATTCTTTATTAAGCTGAGGAAGTTTTCTCTATTTTCTATCAATTGTGAATTTTAAACATAAATGGGTGCTGAAATTTGCCAGAAGGCAGGAGAAGTCACCAGAAAGAGACAGAGAGATAAGAAAAAGGGAAAGGGAGAAAGCATCCTACAATGGGGTGTGGTCAACCACAATCCCTTCTCTTTCGTTTTTCCATCCTGTAAGGATTGTGGGCATACACACACACACACACACACACACACACACACACCCACCAAGCATGTTTTTCAAGCCACTGAGAGCAGGATTTGACGTGCATATTCAGCCATGTGTGATCTGGTTCCCAAACCAGTAGGTCATGGGGCCAACCTCGTTCTGTTTTCCTTAATCTTTTTTCTCTTTGCTTCTCAGATTTAGAGATTTCTTTTGAGATAGTCTTAAGCTCAGAGATTCTTTTCTTAGCTGTATCCAGTCTACTAAGAAGCCATTGAATATATTCTTTAGTTCTGGTACAGTGATCTCTAAGATTTCTTTTTGGATTTTTCTTAGAATTCCTTCCTCTTGGGACCAGCAGATGGTGGGACCAGCAGATGGTTATATCACTGGACTCCCACATAGTCAACCACATTTTGAGTCTCAGACCTGTCGGCTTAAAACTCATGCTGGGGGAACCAGCAGTTAGCATAATGACTATGTCGCTGGACTCCCACATAGTTGACAGCGGTTCGCATCCCGGACTTGGTGGCTTAAAACTCACACTGGGCGCGTGTGCGTGCGTGGCCAAGATCCCGAGAGGAGAATTGAGAAGAAGGTATTGCAGCGTGACCCTCACCCCTGGGGGGTGATTTCTCGCTTTCTGTCTCTATGTCTCTCTCTGTCTGGCGAGCGCACGCGCCCTATAGCAAAAATCTCTCCAAAAAAAAAACCAACTCATGCTGGATGTGTGTACCTATGCGCCCAAGATTCAGAGAAGAGAATGAAGGAGGAGGGATTGTGGCATGGCCATCCTCCCTGGGGGATGATTTCTCACTTTTTTGTCTCTCTGTCTCTCTGGTGAATGCACGTGCCCTATAACAAAAATATCTGTAAAAAAAAAAAAAAGAATTCCTACTTCTCTGCTTACACAATTCATCCTCTCTACTTTATTCATTAGAACTCTTAGCACATTAATTATGGTTGTTTTAAATTCCTAATCTTTTAATTCTAGTATCTCCTCCATATCTGAGTCTGGTCTGGGCTTGCACTGTTTTCAAGTAGTATTTTTTTTTTCCTTTTAGTATGCCTTATGAGTTTATTTTGATAGCTATATGTAATGCACAGAATGAAAGGAACTGCTGTAGATAGGGTATTAATAATAGGGTGGAAATGTGTGGAAGAAAGGAAGTTTTTATTTTTTTAAGAATTACTTATTTATTTCATTTTATTTGTTATTATTATTATTTTTTAATTTGACTAGAGAGAGAGAAAGGGAAAATCAGAAAGCAAGTTGCCAGGTCCAGGACTCGAATAATAGTCGGCCACGTGAGAGTCCAGCGCCCTTATCCACCATGCCACCTCCAGACCCCAAGAAGTGTTCTTATAATTAGGTCTCATTCTTTATTGAGCCTTTGCCTCTAGACTACGAACTTCCCGAGTATTCTCAGTCCTTCCTTTCTTATGGACAGGACAGGATGGATAGTGGCATTAGCTATTTCTCTTCTTCCATATGGAAGCAAGAGGGGCTTAGAATTAAGTCCTTTTCTTCCACCAGGTCTTATAACAATCACAGCAAAATAGGCTCTGGTTAAATAGTTTCTCCTGAGGTCAGACTTGTTAAGCAGAAAGCAAGATGTGGAATATTTCAAGATCCCCCCCACCCCACCCCGCTAAAGTAAGAAGATAATCTTTCTCTGTTATTCACTGAGGGTACCTGTAGAGCTCCAGGAGGTAAAACTCATAAAATTGTGGAGATCCCACAATGACTGGGTCCTGTTGGAGCTTTCATCTGTCAGACTTGTTCTAACTAAGCCTCCAGCAATTTGTCAAATACAGCTCAGTGTTTCCTTCTAGCTTCCACAGAGGGTCTTACTGTGATAGTTGTGATCATCTATGTTTGCCTGTTTGTCCAATTTTAGGGGCCACGATCTGCCCTAAGACCTCAATTTTCTTACCAATATGGAAAGAGTTGTTCATTTTTCAGTTTGTCCAGCTTTGAGCTTATTGTTAGAGTAGAGTGACAATTTCTATGCTTCTCACCTGTTCTAGATGAGAGATTAGATGTCTCTGACAAGAGGTTTTGTAAATTAATTTTATTAATCAGTGTATTAGGAGTCAGAAATTAGAATTATCTGGACTATTCAGTATCATTCCCGAGCTTCTTCAAATTTCTAATTATTTGAAAGGCAAGATCATGACACATACTCTATCTCTTTCTTTTTAGTGATTCTTCTTTGATTCTCCCTTTCATATTCATCCAAAAGATCACAATACCCACTCCCACCAACCATTCTGTGGCAATCAGAGACAAAAGGAATACACGGTAGGCTTTCATGTGACTTCGATCTCCATCAAACAAGAGCACCAAAAATTCTGGAGAATTCTGTTTTTCCCACTTTGTAACTGCCCTGGCATTTTATAAGTAGGGGTAAGTCTTTATTGTACTATGGACTTAAAAGAAAAAAATTAGAGGTGATACTGTGTTATAGGATTAAAGAAGCTTTTTATAAAATTGTGATTTAAGGAAGGAGTTTCTCACACCGGGTGTGCAGGGCTTATAAAATATTTTCGAGAACTCCCTTTCTGTTCATATCTGTGTGTCCTCACTATGCCTAAAATAGTGCTTGACACTTAGATATGCTTGAATATTAGCATACATCAAACAGCATGTTGGGGGCAGTAGAAGGAGTGCGAAGCAGACCAACAGGACCTCGTCCATTCTTTATCAAACCAACCCACAGGTTGAGGAGGGATACCCGAGTTCACACTGGAAAATCTGGTAGCACCAGTTTATTAAAAAAAAGCACGTACCTTCCTATTTGTGTAACTCCATAGTTCTGCCTGAGCTGTGAGTGTAGGCAGTCCCATAAAATCATCCATTTCATAAGGAGTATTAACTTCCAGATGGAGATGTGATCTGAAAACAAACGCAGCTCCTCTTGGGCTTTGGGGAAAAGACATAATATAACCTGTCACCTTTCAGGAATTTTCCCTTGACTATAGCAATTCAGAGACCTTCCTTCCACTGCCTAGCTATATCTGTACATGTGAATAGACATCTTTAAGGATGGCCACCTAGGAATCACACGCAGAGAATTCAGGTTTGGCAACTGTCTTTACTCAAAATCCAGTTGGAATAGATATTTCCGCTACTAGCAGAGTAAATTTATAGGTAGATATCTACCTCTAGGGTAATGAAAACAGAATCATTTCCCTAGCAATAGTAAAAGTCAAATAAAAATGTGGTTGACTTAAACACATGTGAAGAAAATAATGCTGGCTTTTTTCTGAAGCGAAACTTGGGGGAGAGCATAACACTGTTACCACTACTATGAGAACCAACACAATTCTTTCTTACTCCTTTTCTCACATATATGACTCATTTGGCTATTCTACTATCCTTTGATATCTCAATCATCTGTTGTTGTTTTTAAATAACTTTACTGGGAATGAGTGTGAATAAGGTTTGCTTGGTATTCTGTTTTTTTGTTTATGTTGAGAAAACTATCACTAAGTCTCTCAAAATGTCAAAATTGAGTAAGCAAATACGCTTTGATCACTTACATCTTATTTAATAAACATAATACATAAACTGAAGCCCAAAGTTCAAAACTTTCCCACCCTTCTTGAGAACGTATATAAAAGGAGCTTGCCAAACTTCATCAGACAGTTTCTGGAATTAAAACCACCTGGCTATTTGCCACACCCCTAGCTCGGAATGCAGACAATCTGGAATTCAGGGGTGTCAGGCTCCAAGCTCCAACTAAATTAAGATGATGCAAACCATTGCTGTAGGGGGGGAGGAGGTCTGACCTCCACCTACTCAAACTGCCTGGGAAACAGGAAATTCAAGTTCAATTAAGGCAGACTTTTTGTAGTAGAGAAATAATTATTGCATGTCAGAGACCAGGGAAGGAATATCATTGATGATTCTGGGAGCCAAGGAGACTTGGCTTTTGCTACTGTGACAGCCATTGGACTCTAGACTTACAAATCAACACAAGTTAATAGGTTCATGAATGATTACAAATAAACAAGAAAACCTTGCTTTTGATTCTTACCATGGGAGATAAAAAGCCAAGATGTGTCCAGGGTAGAAGTAATTCAGAGTCCTCTCAAAAATATGTGAGGTGATTTCAAAAAGGTTAATGAGAAACAGAATTAAAGGACCAGTTTGTTTTGGTCTGAAAAAAACTTGGAATCTCTGCCTCAGTTTTTCATGATACATGTTTTCTATGAACTTTTTGAAGCCCTCTTGTATGCAAGTTAGTTATATTAGAGCGCATTTTAGTCAGTGGTAGAGAGTAGGCTGAGTATAAAGAAGTGTAAATCTTCAGCATTCACTTGGAGTTTGAGGAGGCTGGTATCCTATTTGGGGGTAATTTTTCACTGTGTGTAATTTTGTTAGGTGGTATTATCATTATTTCCCACTATAAATGGTACAGAGAATAGGGCACATTCTGGCAGTCAAGCACTTAGAATAATTGAATCCCTTTACCTGGATCTCCTGTCCCTGATTTGGAATCTTTACTCTGTGGTACATATAAGAACGGTGGCAGTGCATTTTCAGCAACAGTGTCCACAACTGGGCCAGGTGAGATGCTCAGAGATGCTGCTTTAAGGTGAGACAGCCTTACAGTTTAAGCTTTGAGCTAGCCACAATATACTTCTGTTACTTATTGAAAACAATGTCCTCATTCAGGGGTCTCCAACCCCTGGACCATGGCCTGTGTCGGCCCATAGCTTATTAGGAACCAGGCGACACAGCAAGTGTGAGCTGTGAGCCGTTGAACAAAGCATCATCTGTATTTACAGTTGCTCCTCGTGGCTGGCAATACTGCCTGAGCTCTGCTTCTGTCAGATCAGCAGTGTCATTCAATTCTCACAGGAACCCAAAATGTATTGTGAACTGTGCACCAGAGGGATCTAGGTTGTGCAGTCCTTAAGAAAATCTAATGCCTGATTGAGGTGGAGCCAAGGTGGTGATGCCAGCACTGGGGCGTGGCTGCCAATACTGCATTATCCTGAGTCATACAATTAGTTCATTATATACTGTAACGTAATAATAATAGAAATAAACTACACAACAAATGTACTTGGCTGATTCCAAGGCCTTCTCCACCTCCATCCTTGGTCTGTGGAAAATCTGTCTTCCATGAAACTGGTCCCTGGGGATAAACAGGCTGGGGACCCCTGTTCTAATTCGTATAAGAAAAGACACACAGAAAACCATCTCTAGGGAACTATGGAGAAAATGGGATTGTTTATTGGTTTGGATGCATCTAGTTCAAACTATGCGGTATTCTGGTATGAGAACTTAACAGTTCATTATACTTAGTTGTGAAACTACTAAGTGAATCATCCTGTACTTGGCAGTAATTCTGGGAAATAGCATTGTTGTCACTGCAGCATGGTGGCTGAAATGAAAGGACAGCATGGTGGCATGGCTCCCTCTGATGAAATTAGGTGGTTTAAAGAAAGAGAACTTCAAACCCAATTATCTAAATTCAAGAACTGAAACTAGCATAGGAGGCATATTCAAAAAGTTAGTGTAAAATGCGTATTTAAAAAAGCTACACAGGCTGGTCCATGGACTAGTGGTGCAGGTAGCCAGATCCCGCGTGGCTAACTAACTACAGTACCAATCCCAGCCCCAGTGACGTGTAAAACACATGGGCAGACGTGTCTACGATCCCAATAGGATAAAGAAATGGAGAGGGGATTGCAGCACAATCATGCCTATTGGGAGAGTGCTTTCTCTCTCTTTCTCTCCCTGTCTCTCTGTTTCTCTCTGGCAAATGTATGTGCCCTCTGGCAGTTAAAAATTTAAGAAAAGGGACCAGCAGTTAGCGCAATGGCTATGTTGCTGGGCTCCCACGAAGTTGACTGCAGTTCGTGTCCCGGACCCGGTGACTTAAAACTCACGCCTGGCGCATGTGCGTGCGTGCCCAAGATCCTGAGAGGAGAATGGAGGAGAAGGGATTGCGGCATGACCATCCCCCCTGGGGGGTGATTTCTCGCTTTTTGTCTCTCTGTCTCTGTCTGTCTGGTGAGCGCACACACCCTATAGCAAAAACCTCTCAAAAAAATTTAAGAAAAGAAAAATTATGCATGAACTAAAACAAAATTTTGCATCTAATCAAGCACCTACTTTCATTCCATTTCCACAAACTTTTTAAAGTACCCTCACATGCATATAGTTTCCATCAATCTTCCACTTCGCATCCCCTGCTCTAGAAGCAGATCTCCTTTTATTGTTGGATAATTCTTTCTCAATTGCTTGGGAATTAGCCCTGTTACCACCTCCCACGCCTATGGTGATGTCCTTAAAGAAAAGCCTACACCCACGTGTCTCTCCTTATTCTTCATTTCTCCACACCTATCACTAAAGTTTGGTGTTGCCATAGCAAAACAAACCACGCATACCGTCTTGCATATTGGATTGCTGTCATGTACATTAAAAGAAATCAAAGACTTGCCCATTTATGCTGGAAAAAAATCTGGAAGATGCATAAAAGAACAGATTTTTCAGGTTTTTATACAAGACTGAAACATTTTTAGATCACTGGTATCAGTTGCTAAGATGAAATTCTCTTGCCGTAATATGAACATCGGTACTTACATAACTTTGTGAAACCTTCCTGTGTGTGTTTTGAAGACATGAATACAGTTAATCATCATCTCCAAGTAACCATATAAAGAAACACATTTGAAAAATTACAAATTAATGGTTATGTCATTTTGGACATTCTATCAATAATTCTCTTATTTTCTCCATCTCCTCCCCTTACCTGCCTACAGTGATTCATTCTCCACTGCAACTGTTAGTGATATAGTCAGTCTGATTAGATTAAGAGGAAAGCTCATGGAACAACCTTAAACATAATTTTTAGAATTTTTTCCACTATTGGGACCAGCAGTTAATGTAATGGCTATGTCGCTGGACTCCCATGTAGTCGACCGCGGTTCGCGTCCCAGACCCGGTGGCTTAAAACTCACGCCGGGTACGTGTGCATGCATGCCCAAGATCCCGAGAGGAGAATGGAGGAGAAGGGATTGCGGTGTGACCACCCCTCCTGGGGGGTGATTTCTCGCTTTCTGTCTCTCTGTCTCTGTCTGTCTGGCACACACACATGCCCTATAGCAAAAACCTCTTAAAAAAAATATATATATA
>NW_006207036.1:1977268-1988820 GCF_000334495.1 Tupaia belangeri chinensis
TATATATAAAGAATTTTTTCCACTATTGTCTGAACCCAAATCTTTTCTCCTACTTGGCCACAGCAGAAAAAGAGAGATAAGCATAAAATGTCAAAATCTTTATGTATTCACTAAACATTTTCCCAGTAGATCTTACCATTCATAATTCATATTTCTTTTTTAACAAATTACGTTTGCTCCCTTCTACTACTAGAAGCTGGCCTTAGTAATGGCCATGATACTCACGTCTTTCGTAAATTATCCTTAATGATAATCCTTTCCAGAACAGGATGATGGTATAGCAGTGAAACAATGCTCTGTGAGGCGGAGGCACGTGGGAGGGTCTGGGTTGGTGTCTAGAGACTTCCTTGAGTTCGCTAGGCACGTGTGCTTATAATCAGGAGCTGGCTAACGCTAGAGGAGTGGTGTGAAAGCTTGTTGAGGGTTCTCTCTCTCTTTATTTCTCTCCGTGTGTCTCTTGCTAATGAAATAAATAAATGAAATGTTAAGTATAGTAATCATAATGCTCTGGGAACTATTTTTGAGAGTGGGAAGTATCTCTTGACAGATTTAGACCACCACAACCACTATGCCACCAGCTGGCCCAATATTTTTCTTTTATGATCATGACTATGAGTTAATTTTAATATTTGAAATGATATTTCAAAAAAATCATTGAAAATCGATGGTTTCTCAAATACAAAAAAAAAATGGCAATAGTAATTTTCATGAAAGAAAAATAAAAGACAAAAACATTGTCCTGAAATCCAACGTATATATGCGAGTGTAAAACTATGTTGCTTGTACTTATTCAGGGAGAAAAAGAAAAGTTTAATGTGCCCCAAGGATCAGCATGAAAGCAACAGTAGGGTAAGACTGAGGGAAGAAATCTAGGACACGCCAACGAACATGCTGTTCTAGAAAGCCTAAGACAGTTACATGTGATAAATGCAATGTGTAAGCAGCTACTATCCTTTTTCTTTTAAAGAAAATACACAGATAATGCTAAAATATCACTCTAAGAATGCATATTAGGTACATTCTATAAATTTCCATAACATATTACAAATAACTGTGAGAAATGTACTTCATGGACCGTCATTTGATAACCAGAATACGTATATGTGTTCTCCAGAGAAATGGAACCATATTCATAGTGATGCACTGCGTAACCATGGGGATAAATGCTGAGAAATATGTCATAGGTGATGTCATTGTTGCGAACACCATAAACTGTACTTAGACAAACCTAGATGCATCTAGCCCTACTGTACACCTGGGCTTTGTGATACAATCTTGTAGAACCATTATGCATGCAGTCTATCGTTTACCAAAACCGTAGTAATTTCCATTCTTTTCTTTCTGAAATAAAGAGGGAGGAGATTTATTTTTAGGATTTGACTCACATAATTGTGGGAACTGAAAAGTCTGAAATCTTTGGGACAGGTAAAATATTGGAAATTCAGGTAAGAGTTTACACTGTAGTCTTGAAGTTGAAGTCTGGAGACTTGGAAAGAATTTTTATACTGTGGTCTGAAGACAGAATTCCTTTTACTTTGGGAAACCTCAACCTTTGTTCTCAAGGCCTTCAACTGTTCGGGTAAGGCTCACCCACATTATGATGGGCAACCAAAGTTAACAAATTATATCTTAATCACAACTGAGAAATACCTTTAAACTAAAAACTAGACTATTGTTTTACTGACAGACTGGGTGCCATAATCAACTTGACATATAAAAGTAGCTAACATAACACATTTGCAAAAAAAAGAACATTTGTCTCTAATTTGAATATAATTGCTATCGGTTTTTTAAATTTTTTAAATTTTTTATTATTAGCTATAGGGAGCATGACCTTGCTGAAGAGAGACAGAAAAAAAAGGAGAGAAAGTGAGAAAGCAGAAAGCATCCCCCAGGGGCTTGATCATGCCACAATCCCTTCTCTTCCATTCTTTTCTTACGATTTTGGGCACAATGCACACATGTATGTTTCTCAACTGGCGGGACTGAGATATGAACCATGCATTTGGCCTTGTGGGATCCAGCTACCTTAACCACTATGCCACAAACTAGCCCAGTTGTTTTCTTTTATAGTTATTGTTCTCAGTTAATGTTAAGAAAGATGTGAGACTATGTATAACATCTCCAGTGTAGATGCCTGCTGATGACATCGTATTGTAAGATGCAGCTGGGGTCAACTTCCCCCACTGAACATACGTGAATATATTAGCCTATATTTTCCTGCAAGTCAGCATCGTGTGGCTCGTGCTTCACTTAGTCACTTAGCACAGCAGCCCACATATAAAAATACTGTAGAAAGCAGAGTAGACAAGTGGTAATTAAAATTATACAAAGAAGAACTGTGTCCCACAAAATGAAAAAATGAGAACACTTTGTTCTAACATACTGAGGATCAGAAAAATGAATCCAACAGGAAGACATACCAGGATATTTTAAATAGAGTAACAGATTATAAATCTCCGCACTATCTGTCTTGTGTAACAAGTTGCTTCTGTTGCTTAGTGGGGGCATTCTCTTCGTTATATCTGGAGATGATACATCAAGAGCTTTTGAAAGCATCCACATTGCAAAAAATCAAACTTCATCAGAGCTAATGCAGAAGCCTATCAAGTGCTTTGTCACAAATCAGATCTGCTTCTGTCTGCTATGGCTTCCTAATTCACTTGTCACTTAGAATTATTTTGGTTCTGCATCTTGCAACTAATCTCCACACATACCAGATTAGAAAAATTACCCAAACAGACTTCCACGTGACAAAAGGGAGCCTAATATATTAGTGGCTATTGTTTGATCTCCAACTAAAAGGTTTATTTACTCATTTTTTTTTCAATTGTGATACAGGGTGCAGGCATTTGTCAGAGTGGGGTAGAGGGTGTTGGTGAGAAAGTACCCTTAGGGGTGATGACCACACTGCAAATCCTGCTCTTTCATTGCTTTCTTGGGATTTTGGGCATACATACACAAGTGCTTGGTGTTTTTCAAGCCACTAGATCTGGGACTTGAACTGTGTAGTCAGCCATGTGAGATTCAGTTGCCTTAACACAACCACACCACCAGCTGGCCCAATTGTTGTTTTAATGAACAAAGGTATAATATTTTTCTCAGAATTCTCTCTCATGATAAAGAAAATTCCCTTTGGAAACTCTCATGTACGTCATTTTCTAGTATCTTAACACTTTTACAAATATCTTATGTCAGTCAGGTTTTGTATCCAGTAAGAGGAGGGCTCAGTTGAAAGGAAAATGAAATAGACTTAGGAACAAAATTTCTAAACTTCTGGGAGCTCTGTAAACCTTTTAAAAAGTCAGACATTTAGCTGCTCGGAGGCTGAGCTGTAGTCTGTGTGAGAGTAATTTTACTTGAATTTGATTCAGAATGTAATCCCCAACCTAACACAGCAGACTGGATTCCCTCTTTGGTCCCTTTGTTCTTGGGAGGCTATCAAATATTGGAGGACATAAAAGCAGTGAAAGTACTAAACAAGAATAAGACAGTGTGGAATGGGAGGGGAGGTGAAGAGAGGAGGATAGAGAAAGATAGCAAAAGAACAAATAGAGAGGCATGATGTTAGTGGGACACAGATATGGCTTACTACCTATTGATGATGACATGTATAGTATTCTCAACTGGATTGGTCTGAGAAGTATTTCATGATGGGTAAAGTCTTTTTTTAAGAGAGAAAGGAAGCCACCAGGTCCGGGACTCGAACCTTAGTCGGCCATATGGGAGTATCCAGCACCTTAACCACCATGCCACCTGCCGGTCCCCAAGGGTGAAGTATTTTTACAAGCAGAATGAGAAATAGTGATTGACTGTTTAAAAAATAATTGGAATAATAATAATAATAATGATTGGGAAAAACAATGAAAAGATATTGAATGTTGAAGTGGGGAGATTAATGTCTCTGTATTGACTGACATGCATGGCATTCCCTTTTGAAAAAGCAATGGAATACACTGTAAAGTTATATGCAATTCCATGTAATATAAACAAGATTAGGATGATAATAAAAAATAAAATGAAAAAAATAGTGCTGGTCAGATTCTCAGCAGCAAATATTCCCAAAGAAACAATTTCTCTCAAAGCTAGACTCCCCTTCGTGGACATTTATCTTATTTTGGATCATAACCAGATACTTCTTTCTATTTTTTGTTTGTTTGTTTAGTTCTCCTGTAAGAACAGAGAGTGACAGAGAGGGGAGATAGAGAAAAGAGAGGCAGAGACAGAGAGAGGAGATTGAGATAAGATGGAGAAAGACCCCTAAATTAGGCTTTCATACCATGTCCCACGCCCAGTCTCAGCTGGTCCAGATTAGAGGTAATCACATATGCTGGCTTGTCCTGGGACACAACCCCGACACCTTACTGAGTGTTATCAAGTGAAAGGCTTCTTGTTCAACTTTTTTACCCTACATTTAGTAGTAATATTATTTAAAACCATGAAGCTCCTCTTATCAGAAGTGGAGTTCATCCCCACTGCTCAAGTCTTAATCCTTTCCCGTATCTCCCGAAGTCAGATGCGCACAATGACTACCATGTTAAAGACCAAGCTAAGCATCATACAATGTCATTTATATATAGTATGTGGATAACATTAGTTTGAACACTGTGTGTCTAACTTCAGTGGGTGCGAATTGTGGTTGTTTACTTATTGCTTTCGAACAACTTGCTGAGGCTCTCCACTAATTTAAAGAGCCTCCCTACTGTAAGGGTTACCTATTCTCCTACCCATACTTGAAGGTCACTCAAAGCCAGTGCATCCATGATGCCTTCTTCTGTCCATGCTGTCTACTCGATCACTTCCTTTTCTGAAATACTATTTTGGTATTTTTGGTTTGACGTGCATGATGTTTATATGCATTATGGGTCAGCCAGCGTTGTGGGTAGATCATCTTGCCTGTCACCTGGATTGCACATGCTTCCAGCGCAGGATTTACACTCCCCTAGTGTCTTCCTCCACAGACGTTCTAGTGCTCTGCACAGCAGGTCGTCTAGCACTTGTTAGGGAGATCACTTTGACTATCTCACAGCATGTTAGAGAATTTCCCTCACTTTTTGGATTCCACCCAGACTTTTGAACATCTCTTTATTTAACTGGCATGTGGGAATGCGGGTACTGTATATATTTTTTTCTATTGTTAACGGTTTCAACCTTCAATGCATGTAAAAAATAAAATATTAAACTCATGATTTCACATACAATTGACCCTTGAACCACATTTGTTTGAACTGAGCAGGTCTACTTATATGTGGACTTTTTAAAAATTAAATAGTGTAAGTATATTTTCCTTATGACTTTAGTAACACTTTCTTTTTGACAGAAAATTATTTTGCTTTATTGTAAAAATACAGTATATAATACACATAGTATATGCAAATATGTGTTGACTGTTTATGTCATTGGTAAGACTTCCAGTTAACAGTAGGCTACTAATAGTTAAGTTGTGGGGAAGTCGAAAGTCATAGGTAAATTTTCACTAGGGGAGTGGCATCTCGTAGCCCTGTGTTGTTCAAGGCAGCTATACATGGTTATGGTAATGTAGAGCTCATGAATAATAGCCATGTTAAAGAGCAGATAAAGGGGCTTTGCAAAATTCATGAAAGTGGTAGATCAATGTGATAGGCTGATTGATTCCCATTGCTCACAATGTGGCTTCGAAGTTTCTCCCATCAAAAGGTGGTACCCATTTGCCCACTCTTTGAATTACGGCTTTGAAGCTCCTTTTGGCAACGAAATGTGGCAGACATGACATGTTGAAATTTCCAAATTCTGAAGACTTGTATTTTTTTTTCTCCTTAGAATCTAAGATTCTAAAGCAGGGAGTAAGTAGGGAGAGAAGGATGATAAGGAGTGGGAAAAGATGATCAAAAGAAGGAAGGCATTCTAGTCATTATTGCTTTAATAAATACACATTAAAATCTTTGATTATTTAAAAGTTTGAGAGTTATCAGACAGGAAGTCAATGTTCCAGTTATCAGGCTATCTGGTAACAGCATTGTCTCTTACTGGTAGAAAGGGGTTAGGCAGGGGAAAGGTCAACGTTTTGTTCTATTTAGGCCATCATCTGATTGATTGGATTCTGATACTTCCTAAAGTTTGAGAATCATTTCACTAGATGATTATTTTTCTTTAGAAGACCAACACCCCCTGGGACCAGCAGTTAGCGTAATGGCTATGTCGCTGGACTCCCACGTAGTCGACCGCGGTTTGAGTCCCGGACCCGGTGGCTTAAAACTCACGCTGGGCGCGTGTGGGTGCGTGCCCAAGATCCCTAGAGGAGAATGGAGGAGAAGGGATTGTGGCGTGGCCATCCCCCCTGGGGGGTGATTTCCTGCTTTCTATCTCTCTGTCTCTCTCTGTCTGTCTGGCAAGCGCACGTGCCCTATAGCAAAAACCTCTCCAAAAAAAAAGAAAAAAAAAAGAAGAACAACACCCTAGAGAAATAGTTTCACATCTCCTTTCATAAGGAGGCAAAACTGAGTGGAAAAAGAAACAGAGTTTGTGAGGTAAAGAGAATTCTATTTTAGTAAGAAGCCAGGTAACATGTCTTCAACTAATCACTTATCACTTGATGTTTCTCTCTTCTAACCAAGCAAGACAGTTTATTTCTTAACACCTAGATTTGAAAGATCACAGATACTATGATGTCTCTCTGAAGGGCTGTCTAAATCACTCCCAGATGGGGGGGTCCTACATTACACCCAGGTTTGATGACATGCTAGGAAAGGGCTTGGGACATAGTTGTGCCCTCATGACAGCAAAAGGATGCAAAGCACCTGGGGCAAAGTACAGAGGAAAGCAGTGCAAGCTTCCAGAGGTCCTCTCGAATGCAGTCACACAGGATGCATTCAATGTCTGCAGCAGCGCGCTGTTCCCACATGCGTGACATGTTTCCAACCCAGAAAACATGCTAGAGGCGGGGCTCAGTGTCTTTACTGTTGGCTGATCATGTAGTACCTGCCTAGCATGAATCAAAATTCCAGATTCCCAAAAGAAAAGCAGGTCTGATCATAAACTGTATTGCTTACATAAGCAGTTTAGGCTAAATAAGCTACTCTTACTGGTTTTGGATATGGTGGGAACCTTCCTGGAATTCAGGCTTCCAGATGCTAGCCAACGGCTGGGGGGGGGGGCCCTTCAAAGTCAGGTCTGCCATGCTAACTCTCTTCTGCATATCTCCTTTCTAAGCTTCCTGTGTCTGTAAAATGGTCCCGAGGGGGCCTATTTCATATGGTTATTACAAAGATTAAATGAAATAATATATGTAAAACATATGAATATGTTAACATATACAATGTATTAACTATTGTGTTAACATTAAAATACTATGCATATACATATGTAGATCTTTGATAACATTTTGAAATATGTAGAAACCTTCAATAAACGTCAGTTAAAGTTGACGTAATTCGTGTTAAAAAGTACACCTAGGCCAGGTGGTGGTGCAGTGGTGACCCAACTTAGGGCCCACGGGAAAGGGGGCTTGTGTCCAGGACCTCCCTGAGCAGGGCATGCCAAGCACATATGTTCAGGCGCCTGTGATCTGGGATGGCTGAGACTGGGAGCAGACAGTGATAGGAAGAGCCTGTCCTGTTGGGGATGCTTCCTTCTCCCTGTCTCTCTTTTTCTTAGTCTTGCTCATGAAAAAATAAATAAATAAATAAATAAAGAAGAAAGAAGAAAGAAAAAGAAAAAGCACACCTAGCCACCAGAACCAGATGGGTAATACATTAATCATTTTCTCTTTCTGAAGCCCAGAGCAATGTCTAGCACACATTAAATGTTCCTTAACTATTTGGCAATGCTGTTAGTGATACTTACCTTCTAAGCTAATCTCTTTGTTTGTTCCAAATCTTCTCTTAGGACTACTTCCATAGCACAGTGGTTATGAGATGGGAGAGTACACCACATTTACAGGTAGACCAGGGGTCCCCCTAGGAGGACGTCACTGTAGCTTGTGGCCCCTGACTGTTAAAATCCCCTCCTTTTTTTGTTTGACCCCAATTCCTCTCCTCTCTCAGTCACCATATTCCTTTTCCCTTAGACATGTAAATATTCTTCATAAAGAATTCATGGCCCTTTGCAAATGGAACTCAGACAAAAACCAAAAGGTCAGATGGGCATAGTCCAGGACACACAGACAATGTAAAAGCATTATCACAAAGATGGGAAGGGGCAAAGCATTCCTTGACGGGCAGCATCCTTTTGATTCCGGGGGATGAATTCTAAGATACAGATCAGCAGGCCCTCAAAGTTAACAGAGATAATGGCCTTCTCCATATTAACGGCCTCTGAGCAAAACAGTTTCCAATTAGCCACCATTACCTAGGGTCTCGTGACTATGAGACCACCCTGAGGTACAGATAGGATAACCCACAGGACATGTGACCTCCTGTCATGAGGAGAATACATGCATAGGATCCCCCCAGCTGGGATCAAAGCCCTCCACTCCAGTTCTTCCTTGGCAAGCCATTTCCTGGGACCCGTGCCTTCTTTTTTCTGCTTTTCCCCGCTCTCTCCTTCAGTAAACTTTTTGCTTTCCCATTCCTGTGTCCATGTCTCTTATTTTTCCTGAGCTTGAGACAAGGACCCATGTCTGATGGCAAGTGCTGGGCCCGATCACCCCTGCATCCCCACATTCCTGTGTCAGGCGCTGTACAGAGGGAACTGGCTCTCACAGGGCTGGCCAGGGTTCTAGCCCCATTGGCTTGGAAAACACACCAGACTTGTGGGCACGTACCCATAATCCTGAAGGGATGAACAATTAGAAGAAAACAGATTGTGCATGATGAGGCCCTACTGGATGGTGCTTTATTCAAGCCACACACACACACACACACACACACACACCAAGCATGTATATGTGAACGCATGCACACACACCCTCTGACATTGGGGAAAAAAACAAACAAACAAAGCTTCCCTTGGGAATTTCCTTACTAATAGTTGAGTCTTAAATCCGTTCTACCGTGTTGTACTATATAAAAGATGTGTTTTCCAAGGTCACCAACGACATACTTCTCTCAAAAGTTATACATAAGAACATTTTTATGTATACTTGAAACTTCTAGGCACACATATGAACAAGAAGACACTGTTGATCACTCACTCATCACAGCATTATGGAGGAGAAGAGAAATATCTTTCTTTTACATTTTATGTTCATGGCTAAAATCCCTAGCTCTGCCTGTATTTGATATTGAAACCTGTTCTGACCTGATCCTTTGGCAAGCTGTTGCCTATTTCTCACTTGAGACTATCTAATTCTAAAAGGGAGATAATTCCCATTTCTAAAAGAGCCCTTTGTTCCTATTCGTCATATCACCTATCAATTATGGGCTTTCAGGTTTACAATTTTGGAATTATTTCTGAAGCCCCCATGATGTCAGCAAGCTTGCTTATGGCTAATTTTAGTAAGCCCTTTACATTTTCAGTACCATTAGTGACCATCATATTACCAACCTTACCAGAGAAAAACATTGTAAGCTGATTGTTTTGTTGTTTTGCATTCTTAAATTTTAGTACATTGTCCACACAACATCTTAAATAAGGGTGTTTCTTTATCATAACATCTCCTTAGCTACTCAAAGAAAGTCTGTTGAGAGACAAAACTGTGTATTAAATTAATTTTGATACCTTGACCTCTTCTTAAGACATGTATCTTTTTTATCTTGTTTTCTGAAAATTCCCTAAAGTCCATCCAAGAAAGGCTTCTTATGCCATCTGTGAAGAGCAGAAGAATAAGCCTTTCTCCCAACTCTTCAATTTTGTTTTTAAAATGTTTATATATAGAGAGATTTTTGCTATAGGGTGCATACGCTCATTGGAGAGACAGAGAGAGAAAGTAAGAAATTACCCCCAAGGAGGATGGCCACATCATAGTTCCTTCTCTATTCTCCTCCTGAAATTTTGGGCATGCACATACATGTGCCTGGCGTGAATTTCAAGGCTCTGGTTCTGGAGCTCGAACCACGGGAGTTCAGTGCCCCAACCACTACTTCACCCACTTGTCTCCCAGTTCTTCAATTCTAAGAGTTTCTTTAAAGCCTAACTACACGCACTTGAAATCTTCCTTAACTTTTAAAGTTTTTAAGAAGGGTAGCATTTTTGTAATGTTTTTCCTGAAGAACTAACAGGCTAACAATGTCAGAAGAGCATTCAAAGTAAAACCCAAATCACAAATGAGGGTATTGATGCCTATTGTAAGTTCTCAATCAAGGAGGATGAGCACCTCTTCAAGGGTTTGTTCAACCAATCTACAGGGCTCAAGGTGCTGTTGGCTTGGAGAGATATAGTGGGTGACCAAGTGGCCGCGTTTCATGACAGCAGATTTGAAGACCCACATGGGGCCTGATGGGAGAGGTTACAAAAAAAGCATGCTGATCTCCAAGTTATCTTCTCTGAACAACCAAGGAAAGAGTTTGAACAACATTAACATATTAAGTAGGATGAGGCCCTGTAGGAGCCATTGAAAAACCAACTCACTATTTCAAAGAAAAGGAACTTGAGGCCCAGAGATAAAGAGATGACAGTCTTCCCACTCACCAAATTGGCTACTTCATGAGATTTAAGTAAAAAAACCTACCTTCCTTAAGATATTGTATATTCACTTCCATAAACTTTTGGAGCAACTGTCCAAATGTCTGATGATAGCAATGTCCAGAGCAGACAGCACAGATGCAGCAGGGACCTTGATCAATAGCCTTTGTCAGCAGCAGTGCCAGGGGTCCCACATGGGCTTCCTTATCCTCAGACCGGCACATAGACGTGACAATTTCTCCCAGCATGCTATTGTTGCCCTGGGAATATTCGATAGCCCATTTCTACATTTTCTTGTCCTCTTTTTTTTGTTTTTTTAGAGGTTTTTGCTATAGGGCGCGTGCACTTGCCAGACAGACAGAGACAGAGAGACAGAAAGCGAGAAATCACCCACCCCCCCGGGGGGGGGATGGCCACGCTGCAATCCCTTCTCCTCCATTCTCCTCTTGGGATCTTGGGCACGCATGCACACGCGCCCGGCGTGAGTTTTAAGCCACCAGGTCCGGGACGCGAACCACGGTCGACTACGTGGGAGTCCAGCGACATAGCCATTACGCTAACTGCTGGCTCCCTTTGTCCTCTTGATGAGCATAAGGTACTTGAAAGATGGAATGATTTCTTCCATTTTCTTCTGCTCCTCTCTAGTGGGGCTGTGCTGCAGGGTTTCAGCAGACGTGTCTTGAGTAAGTATGCGTGATGATGTACTATGCCTCAGCGCTACTCCTCACTTGTTGCATATTTCTTGTTTCTTGCCATAAGGCATGTGCACTCACAAGACAGTGAGAAAGAGAGAGCAAGAAATCATCCCCCATGGGCAAGGTCATGCCACAATCCCTTCTCCATTCTCCGTTCTGGATTTTGGGCACATACGCACAAGCACCCAGTGTGCTTTTCAAGCTACCAGGTCTGGGAGTAAAACCACACAGTTGAGCATGTGGGATGCTGTCACTTTAACCACCAGCTGGCTTCTCCTGCTTGGTTCTCTTTCTGCTCTCTACTTCTATTTTCCCTTC
>NW_006207036.1:1988851-1993751 GCF_000334495.1 Tupaia belangeri chinensis
GCTCAAGGTTTCCCTCAGTTTCTCCTTCCTTTGTCCTGTTGCCTTTAAGCTGAAATCCTCAGAGTTCATAAATGTCAAGAACTGTAGATTCTTCCTTTAACATGGCTTTCTTATTCCCTTCTGGAACCATTTCCTTTTATTGCTGCTGCTATGGTTTGAATATGTTCCCTAAAATTAATGTGCTGAAATTTGGTTGTGGGACCAGCAGATGGCATAATGGTTATATTGCAGGACTCACAGTTCAAGTCCTGGACCTAGTGACTCAAAACTCATGCCAGGCTTGTGTGCGTGTGTGCGTGCGTGCCCAAGATCCTAGAGGAGAAGGGATTGCAGCATGGCCATCTCCCCTGGGGGGTGATTTCTCACTTTCTGTTTCTCTGGCAAGCGCACATGCTCTATAGCAAAAATCTCTCTAAAAAAGAAAAGAAATTTGGTTGCACTGTTAGTGAGAGGGCGAAAACTTAATCCAACTGTGAGATTGAGAAGCGGTGACTTTGAGAGATGGTTAGGATTGAATGAGATTGCGAGGATGGGGGCCCTGGATTAAATACCAGTGGGTTTACAAGGAGAGGGTGGCACATGAAGAAATGACGTTGAAACACACGCATGCTTTCTCTTTCCATGTGACACACTGTGCTGCCTCAGGAATCTCGCCCACAGGGAGATCTTCTCCAGGTGCGTCAAGGGCCTTGACTTGGCCCTCCAAAGCTGTGAGCAAAATAAACCTCTGTTCTTTCAAGATTACCCAGAAAAAACAAACAAAAAAAAAGATTAGCCAGTATGTGCTATTCAGGTATTAAGCAACAGAGAACGGGTTAAAACACCTACTCTCCATACTAAGCCCCTTCCTGTCCTTCCCCCAACTACGGGGAAAGGTTATTCATGGTTGTGCTAGTTTAAATCAGGGGAGATCAGAGAGGAAACTGGAAGACTCGGTCTAAACCTGGGTGTCACATGACTTTTGGCAAGTCACTGTCCTGCAGTTTGCTGACTTCAAGAATAACTTTAATGAAGTAATTGTAGAGTCAGGTGCAGCTCTTCCCACTGCTGTCTGTCTGGAGCCCATTCTCCCAGCCCCTCTTCACCTCTTATGTCTCATCAATCACAAGTTCCCCAGCTCCTCCTCCGGAGCTTCCTGAAACCTCTCAGATTGTGGGTGGGTGTCTTGTAGCACTTGGTACAGACCCCAGTCCTGCCAGTCCACTCATTCATCCAACAACTGGGCTTTACCGTGTGTGAGATGCTCCGGGCATCTAGAGACACGTATGCACAAGGAGACACTGCGCGTTACTTGTTCCTCACAACACCACGAAGGGGGAAAAATCTCTTTCTTTTGCGTCTTGAGTTCATGGTTAAAACCCCTATAACAAAAGACAGATTAACAAGGGAAGAGCACACGAATTTGGTTAATGTCAATTTTATGTGACACAGGAGCCTTTATAAACGAAGGCCCAAAGGTAAGCGTGTGCACATTTGTGCTGACGTTTGATAGAGTTGTCAGGTGCAGATCAGTACAGTTAGACAGAAGGGGTATAGCCTGATGTAACACCCTGGGGGGATCTAGCAAGATCTGTTCGTTCTTACTCTTCTATGTTTCCTGTGTGTTCAGAAATAAGGACGTTAATAACCTCCGTGCAGGGAGGAGGCCTCTGGAATGAGGCTTTTATGACTTGCTTCAGGGGAGAAGGATGAGGGGAAGGCTTCTGCTCCTTCTCAATGTCTAGGCGAGGCGTTCTGGGGCAGCATGTCCGGAGCCTTGTCAGCGTATGTGACATTGCTTTTGCTCATGTTTCTGTCTTATGATGTGAACTGTGATTACTCGGTAAGCACGGCTGTGTGCATGCTCTCTTTACTGTATATGTAACACCTCACCAAGACGGAAGGAACATTTGCTTGATGAATAAATGAAGGTTTCTCCAACGTACGATTCCAAACACATTTAAATCTAAAATCGCAGGCTTTTGTCCTCCAATATGGGCAGGCGTCTTTGGCACCAGTGACTTAAATAAGCTAATAAATAAAGGAAAGATGAGTAAAAAAAAAAAAAAAGACATAGCTGATAAGATATGAAAAATAACGAGCGTACATCAATCGACGTGCAGTGAACCCCTTCAGGAAGCAGTGTCCAGTAGCAGCACTCACGTCCCCAGGAGCGGAGCACCATCTGGTTGTGCTCAGTGTTTACATAATAACCAAGTCCGCACCACGTCCACGTTCACGTTCACGGAGGTAATTGCAGAGCTTTTTGAAACAATGTATCTCAATAAAAAATTGTGCTGAAACGAAACTTTATAAAATTTAGAGAGACATTTTCAAGTCATGCTGTAGTGTGTACTTCCTTTGATTCATTCATAGTTTTAATTTGTTGGACGACAACTAACACTAGCATTTACGTCATGATACAGGGAGAGCTATGTCTTTTTATTCATGCTTGAGATAGCTCAGAGTGACGTTAAGTAATAAAACTGAACTTCACGCCTCAAACATTTTCCTTCAAATTCATCATTGCATCTCCCTATTGAGATAATTGTAGGACAGTTGTTTTCAGCTACTGAACATTTACAATGTGTTTCCCAAAATGACCACTAGATGGTAGCAGTACACCATAATATTAGGCTACCTGAACTGACTTCGACTAAGGATCAATATTCAAATCTTTTTCAAAAATTATGAATTGAATACAAACTCCTCCTACCTGAGATTTTTAAAAATTGCCATATATTTTTTTCTTCAGGCCTGTTTCTTGTGGCCAGTGACACAAATTTTATCATTAGAGATATATGAGAGTCATTTTTTTTTTCCTTGAGAACCCACTATGCTTATCTTAACACATTGCTCTATCTTTCTAAACGTTTGTTTTCAAACCCGTAAACTGTTATTATATCACCTATCTTTACAATGCATTAAAGATGGGGATGTTTGCAAATGATTCATGCCACATAGTTGTGAATAAATGTAACTCTAAAAATAAAAGATAGGAGCATTTATTATCAAATTCAAAACCTTGGTAGGTGGAAAACGGTTTAAATAAAAAGCCGTCACCTTGACCATAAGAAAGGAGAAAGAGAAGTGTAAAGGACAGAAATAGGGAATTGGTCATCCAACAAGTTTTTTCAAGAGAAATGGCACAGAAAGAAAAAGAGCATACCTGTGTAGCCATACCGGCCAGAGCTCAGTCCGGATTCGGCTGGATTTGGGTGCACACACATACGTGCCCAGTATGTCTGTCAAGGTGCTGTGCTGGGACATGACCGTGGTTAGCCATGTGGGATCCGGCTCCCTTGATCACTAGGCGATAGCTAAGCTCTATGAATTATCTGCGATCTTCAGCAGCTTTCTTTAAGCTTCTACTCACGGATAAGGTGCTATTGAGTGCTGAGATGACAGTGCAAGGTAGCCTAAGGAAGTAGGAAACATACACAGAGAATTAATTCACTGAATGGAAATGACAGTCACCGCATGATCTACGTTTAAAGAGATGGTAAGAAGTGAACTCTTTCAAAGAGATGGCTAAGGAATTTCTCTAGGAGGTTAGGAGCATGACATTGTGGATTAAAGTAAGTCAAAAACAAACAAATTATATTAAGACTGGTTGATTAAGACTGACGAATCAGGTGATGTTACAAGTCATGGTAAAGAATGCTAACCAGAGCACTGTGAAAAGCACTCTGAATGTCTACTCTTCCATACAGAAATGGATTGCCCAGGAATTATAATTTGTGTGTCCGGCAACAGAAAAATAGTTAATGTAGGATACTATCCCCTTTATAGAACATCTATACCCCTCAAAAAAGAAATCCAGGAATGTGGCTTTTCAGTTACTTCCTTGCTCTCCGTATTTGTTTTCAAAGACAGTAGCATATTTAGAAATGCTGTACAGCGTAGCCAGTATAGTCATCAAACCAACTTTTATCAGTGGAGAGACCGAAGCCCTTAGAGATTAAATGACTTGTTCTACTTATGGGTTGTTAGTGGCATAACTTTCCTAACTCCAAATCTAATATATATTTTTTCTTTTTAACATTCTGCCTCCAGAAAAATCCACAAGGAGATTAGAGCTATTTCATTTTATTTTTTGACTAATTGCACCTGCTATTTAGCACACTGACGACTTGATGATTATAAAAAGCCCAACCTGAAATGGAAAGTCCGGTTAAGGATCCAAGTGAAATGCTTATTACCTGTTGATGATGACATGAGTAGTCTTCTCACCTGCACTGGCCTGAGGTGTATGTCATGTTGGGTAAATCCTCTATGCAAGCAAAATGATGTATAGTGATTGAATGCAGAAAATAAAAGAATCCAAATGAAGAGGTTACCTTTACTGGACAGCTTTAGAGACCTGGAGGAACTCCTGGTCTTTTTATTTCTTATTAATTTTTTTTTTTGGAGAGGTTTTTGCTATAGGGTGCATGCACTCACCAGACAGACAGAGACATTAGAGACAGAAAGTGAGAAATCACCCCCCAGGGGGAATGGTCACACCCCAATCCCTTCTCCTCCATTCTCCTCTCAGGATCTTGGGCACGTATGCACCCACGCCCGGCGTGAGTTTGAAGCCACCGGGTCCGGGACGCGAACCACGGTCGACTACGTGGGAGTCCAGCGACATGGCCATTACGCTAACTGCTGGTTCCCTCTTATTAATTTTTGAAACAAAAGTGTAAACAACCTGAAATACTTCAAAAAGTCTATTTTATGGCAGCTGCTGCTGGTCTTGAAAACCAAACTGAGAGAATAATGGAATTACAGCCCGATCAGTGGATGGAATTACAGCCTGATTAGGGGTCCCCGGGTGGGAAGCCAAACACTTTACTAAATTGGCCTCCTTTCAGGCCTGCCTTTTGTTTGCAGGGTGGAGGGAAGGGGCTCAGATGTCTCCATTGTGTTGCTCATTCCT
>NW_006207036.1:1993782-2018950 GCF_000334495.1 Tupaia belangeri chinensis
GAAAGGGCCAAGGTTTCTCATTAATTTAATGGGACGCCACTAAGCCCTTCCCATTTCCACAGATCCACCTTGGTCAGCACTATCTGTCTTTCCAGTTTGTGAGAATCTGGTGGAGAAAGTGCTGCTGCTCTTGGGACATCTTAAGGAATCCATTCTTTTTGGTGTACTTGGATAGAGATACAAGAAGAGCATATAATACATGTCAGATAATAACCAGAAATGTGTTCTCTTTTAAAATTGTATTTTAAGAAAGGGAAGGGGACCCAGTTGCAGTGGTGTAGGCGATCAGGACACAACATGTGATGTTAGAGCCACAGGGACAGGATCTGGGTTGCGTTCTTGGGCCGACCTGAACTTGCCAGGTGCCCCCGTGGGTGTACTCATAATCCCGGCTGACTGGAAGACTGCAGGTAGGGAATCGCTCGCTGTGTGACAAGTCCTGGTTCAGGTCTCCCTCTCTCTCTTTTTCTATACATATTAACACTTTTTTTAAAAAAAAGTTTGTTCAAACATAATCCAAATGACATTCAAGTATAGTTGAAAAACTAAGCCTTCTTTTTTAAGAGTGTGGGGCATGTCCTTACTATGCAATTTACTGATTGAATGCTCATTTAAAGGAAACTTATAAAATCTATCTTTTTTAGAGGTTTCATTATAATTCAAGTAGAATATTTTATGTAACCAAATGGTTAACCCTTTAAACACAGAAATGTAAGTCTAAGAGAAGTTAAACCACTGGGCACAGGTTACACTGCCGGTTAGAGTCAGTGGTGAGTGAAGACCACACCATATAATTCCTCAACTGGCATCGTGCTTTTCACTATACCATATTGTATTTAAAAACAGATAAATACATCAATAAATAAATAAAGTTAATTCATTTCTTCTATGATACACAAGGAGAGAGACACACACAGGCACCCCTGACAGAGGACCCACTTCACAACCCACTCCCAGCCTCGGCCAGCCCAGCTCACAGGCGTGCGCACACATTCGGTGTACAGGAAGGTCTGAGGACACGCACTTGGAACCTTCTTACCTGGGTCTGGCAGCACCACTGCGGGGCTAGTATCTAGCCTCCCGCCCCCAAATTGTCCTTGGTTGGTTCACCTGAGAGGTTGAAGAAAAAAGGCAAATTGCTCTCATATCTCAGAGTCCTTATTGCTGAGGGGGGACAGGAGAAGAGAATATCTGGTTTTATAAGGAGGATGCTACTTGATTACCACTGTGGGTTGGATCAACGTGGAGGTAGACTTCCGTACAATGGAAAGATAGGAAGCTTTCCATGGTGATCACTTGCCTTTTAGTTTCTCTGAGTATAAAAAAAAATTAACAAAAACGTAAACCTCTAAAAGGTTTTGGGGGTAAATTAGGTAAAATATGTAAAGCATCCAGCAGAGTGATTCACTCATATTCAGTGTCTGATAAACATTAAAACTAATTTTTTGAACTCCTAAGGCAATTAACCATTTAAACTAAATCTGAAACTAACGCAAGGCAAAGAATAAAAAAGTAGGGGGACCAGCAGATGGCACAATGGCTACGTCACTGGACTCCGACGGAGTCAACCACGGTTTGAGTCCCGGACCCAGTAGCTAAACTCATGCCAGGTGCCTGTGCGTGCATGCCCAAGATCCCAAGAGGAGAATGGAGAAGGAATTGCAGTGTCACCATCCCCCCTGGGGGGTGATTTCTCGCTTTCTGTCTCTCTGTCTCTCTCTATCTTTCTGGAGAGCACACATGCTCTACAGCAAAATAAAACAAAACAAAACAAAAACAAAACAACAACAAAACAACAAAAAAACACAAAAAAACAAAACCAAAACCAAAACCAAAACAACTCTCTAAAAATAAAAAAGCAGAGAGTGAGAGAGAGTTGGAGTCTCATGTACTTGAATTAAGGGCAATGTGGCCGTCTGTGTAGGGGAGAAAAAGTAGTATCTTTTCCTCATCTATTACAAGGTCCACAGCTGAGGCACCTGTTCACAAAAGACAGATTACCAAAGAAATACTTACAAATGTGTGGAGGTTTTTGAGAAATTTTTGGTATAGGGTGTAGCTGACAGTAGCAATGTGAAAAATATTTTGAATGCCTACTCTTTAGTAAATAAACAGAATACCCAAGAAAGTCACCGGAGCGACAGAGAGACAGAAAGCGAGAAATCACCCCTCCACCCCCAGGAGAAATGGCCATGTCACAATCCCTTCTCCTCCCTTCTCTCAGGGTCTGGAGCATGAGTGCACATGTGCCCAGCATGATTAAGCACCGGCTCTAGGACTTGAATCACACTTGACCATATGGGAGTCCAGTGCTTTAACCACTATGCCACCTGTTGACCCTACAAATGTATTTTAATATAGGTTTTATCTGAGATGAAATGGAGAGCCAAAGAAATAGGGAAAGCTGTGCATTTTCATGTTCCTGTCTGATGAAGAATGGGTAGTCGAGTAGGAGAACGGCTGGATAAAGGGGGTACGGTCTTAGGCTCATAAACTGGGGTGAATTTAGACCTGTTTGGCTCTTCTCTGTGTTCCTGTGACTTCAGAGATACAGGCTCTTTTTCCTCTGGGTAGAGGATAGGCATGTCAAGAATGTGGTTTTATAACTGGCTTCAGGGGAAGGTCAGAGAATTCTTTCTAGATTTTATGTCCTGCTTCAGGGAAGAAAGGATGAGAGGAAGGTGCCAGTGACCTTCCTGCTTCTGCTGTTTCCCCAAATGTCAAGGTACCATATTCTGAGATAGTGTGCCCTGAACCCCATCAGCCGTAAAATCTTAAATATATTACAAGTATATTAGTGTTGCCTTTTGTTTGTCCAGGAATCCAACACCCATTAACAAAGTTAGCAAATCGTAAGGCCATCTGGGCGATTGGTTCCTAAACATCGTATCTCACTCCAGAATCTCTTCATCTTAAGAATAACTCAGTCTTTGAAGCGGCTAGAATAAAATAGGAACAACTGCAGCAAGCACCAAAAAAAGACTTCTAAAAGCAGTGCATTTTAACTGAGAATGCTTTCCTGACAAAATTTAGGTCGTTATATCTATTTTCCTTTCTACCGTGGTTGGAGACAAGACCATTTTCATTTGTCCTGTGATTGTATTTTCTGCATATTATTGATCTGAGGTAAATAGCATTCTGAGGAGAGAGTGTTTTCTTAGACTTTTGCTCCTTTCATCCACCAGGATAAAACATCAAATAAGCAATTTCAAGATCTGTCTCGTTGTTATTCTTTCCACAGCTTTGCCATGTGGATGGACATTGAGAGAACACCTCCTCTGGTGGTCTCTAGAGAATGAACAATACATTCTGCAGTAAATGTAGGCAACCTTGCCTGCCTCCTGCTAGTGAGGCTCTTGAGAAACACCAAGAATCGAACAGTCGCTCTCCTTAGGGAGGTCACAATTTAGCCCTTATTTATTGAGCTATTGCAACACTTTACAGAGCTGACGTTTTAGTCAAGAAAATGAAAGCGCACCTACAAACCGGTTGAGAGAGAAGCAGTTTCCTGCTCTTAGGAAAGAATCCCATACACAAATCTCTGCCGCAATGTAGTAAGTGAGGTTGTTAGAGGAGAAAAGAACAATTGAGGTTTTCAGTGGAGCTTTGATTATACTCTTCTGCCTTTGTAGAATGATTTCTCCTAGAGGATATCCATGCTGCTTTTTTCTCTCTTTGAGCATTCATTCCTTCAGCTCAAAATTTAAAAGGACAGACTGTTAGAAGTTTGAATAGATCCAGCAAGTGGTGTGGTGGCTAGGTGACTGCATGCTCTATGTGGCCAGCTGTGTGTTGGAGTCCTGGCTTGACAAACACTGGGCGCATGTGCATGTGTGTACGGAGTTCCAAAAGGAGAAATAGAGGAGGAGGGATTGTAGCATGGCCATTCCCCATTCCCCATTCCCCATTGTGAGGAATAGGGCATGACGTCTCACTTTCCCTTTCTCTCTGTTTCTCTCCAGCATTTATACTTGCCCTCAAGCAAACTATTTTATATATATATATAGTTTGAATAAAATGGTTTCCCCTTCTTTCTTTTTTTTTTCTTCCTCTTTCATTGCTCAAAACCCTTCAACCCTAATGATTATTAGCCAGAGCCTGAAAAGTCACAAACGCATTAACACATAATATGGTCATTTGTGTATGAGGAGAGAAGAGGGTGTGTTAGCCGTTATGGAATCTTTACAAAGGATAACAGGAATGTGAAAGAGAGAGTGGATTGAAAGTTGAGTAACTTAAAAGGTGAGAACAAAAGTGGACCATTTCAGAGAAGTATTTCATGACGGGTAAAGTCTTCTTACAAGCAAAATGAGAAATAGTGATTGACTGTTTAAAAAAATAATTGGAATAATAATAATAATGATTGGGAAAAACAATGAAAAGATATTGAATGATGAAGTGGGGAGATTAATGTCTCTGTACTGACTGACATGCATGGCAATCCATTTTGAAAAAGCAGTGGAATACACTGTAAAGTTACGTGCAATTCAGTGTAATATAAACAAGACGATGATGATAATAAATAAAAAAATAAAAATAAAAATAAAAAATTACAGCTTTAATAGATCAGAAGGCAAATTAATCTATCTTAAAAAAAAAAGCGGACTATTTCTCCTTAGGACTTTTACTTCTGGTACCTTGACTTTTGAGTCCTTGTTAGTGATAGTAATAAACACATCAGATAAATTCCACCTTCCTACTCATGTATGGAGTGTTGTAGTGGTAATGTATTAGGACTCTCAAAAGGGACATTTGGGAAGAGGGAATTATGTTTTGCGAGGGCCTTTCATAAACTGTAGGATTCAGCACAGTCAAGAAGAATATCAAGAAATTTTCAATCAATAGTAACATCATAAAGAAGAGAGAAAAGAGTAAAAGAATATGGTCATTTGGAGGAACAATCTTTGACTTAACAGCATTGGACATTTAAGCAAGTAAAACAGAAGTGAAATCACTAAATATGCTTTTCTTCACAAAGAAAAGGCTATAGAATGGGGTTGAGGTCTACATAAGTTAAAGAGCTGGTAATGTGTTTGCCTAAGAGAAGTTTGATACCATTTAGCGTTTATAGAAAGTTATGGTGGGGAAATTTGTAGCTTCTTAAAATATCAGAAATACATGGGTGAAAACAAATGCTTAAAAAATACAGTGTCACTGTAAAATTGCACGGGTGTCCAAAAGCAGTTGGCAAAATGCCCATAGTTTTTAAACTGTTCCATCAGAAATACTTATCAAAAGATTCTGTCTTTCTGAGATGGGTGGAGTGGGATGGCCCTGGGGCAGGCGAGAATCCATTGTTGTTCTAGAGCCATCACTTAGGCTGAGGTTTGGATTGGGCAGAGGAGGAGATCGGTCCAAGGAAATCCATTGCAACTATGGATAAAGCAACACAGCCACAGCAGGATTAAGGAGCAGAGGATTCAGAACACATTTCACAATTAGGGCTTCTGGGTTCCTCAGGGATGTTGAGGTAGAGGAAAGAGTCAACCAAGCATTCCGGCTCTTGGTACCAAGAGTGATTAAAATAAAGGTGGGATAAGAATAGGAGGTAGAGGTCAAATGATATAGTAACATTCTCTTCTGATAAGCAATATCTTCTAAAATACTTTTCAGAATTGCTCCCATTTTGGTGGATGGAGATGAAAAAAAAAAAAAACTTGCTGAAAGTCTACAATGCTGCAAAGCAGAAGAAGAAAAAGAAGGGGCAGGGAAATAAAAACATCAAAATTTGTGCTTTCCTTCTAGCCTACTGGTGAAGGGAGCTGAATCCCACATGGCTGACCATGGGTTCAAATCCTGACTCCAGTGACTTAAAAAATATGCTGGGTGTGTATGCATGTGTGCTGCAAATCCTAACAGGATGGAGAAATGGAAGAGAAGGCTTTGCAGTGTGAATAGGCCTCATCAACGGATGCTTTCTCCCTTTCTCTGTCTCCCTCTGGTGAGTGTGCACATTCTGTGACAATTAAAAAAATAATAAAAGTTTGATTGAAATGATAGGTTAGGAAAACTCTTGAGTTTGATTTTGTTATATCTTTGGAACTTCATAATGTGGCAAAAAGTTAGAAATACAAAGAGAACCTTTTGGTCTGAACACCAGAGAGTTCAAGAGCAGATTATACCTCGCACATTTAGAATAAGCATACTTGATCACAAATGACATGTTATAATTTTAAGGTAGTAATCATCGGTTTGATGATAATTCGTTTGAAGATTTTGTTCCTAAATTCTTAAATACTATTTATCTGTTGTTTCCTTTTAAAGATCACATTTCTACAATCTTGAGTAAATGAACCTGGAAAATTTCCATCTCTCTCTCTCTCTCTTTTTTTTTTTTTCTTTTGGATTTTTGCCACAGGGCACGTGCACTTGCCAGAGAGAAGGAGAGAGAGAGAAGGGAAATGAGAAAGCACAGCCTGGGGAGATGACCACAGTACAACTCATTCTCTTGGGATTTTGGGCACACATGAACACTGCCTGATTTCCAAGCCACCAGGTCTGGGACCCAGACCATGGAATTGGTCATGTGGGATCCAGTGCCTTAGCCACAATGCCACCTGCGGCCCCTCCATCTTTTAGTATATGCTGTAACTGTGTGTTTGAATACATTTACAGCTATTGAACACCGAGTACAACTAGTCTGAATTGTGGTGTTCTGGAAGCATAACATACAGGATTTCAGAGACTTAGTATCAAAAAATAATAAATGTATCTTATTTTTATATCGACTATATGTTGGAATAGTATTTTAATAATTGTTTTTTATAAAATCAAGCTATTATTACTAATATATTAAAATCGTTTATCTAAATTAAATTCATTTCTTCAGTTTCTATTACTTATATATGGTTTTCCTCTATAGTTCCTTTTTTTTTTTTTTTGAGAGGTTTTACTATGCCACGTGTGCTCACTAGAAAGACTGAGAGAGACAGAAAGCGAGAAATCACCTCCCAGGGGGGATGGCCACACCACAATTTCTTCTCCTCTATTCTCCTCTCGGGATCTTGGGCACGCACGCACTTGCACCTGGTGTGAGTTTAAGCCACCTGGTCCGGGACTCAGACCACAGTCAACTACATGGGAGTCCAACGACATAGCCATTATACCAACTGCTGGTCCCTATAGTTCCACTTTATAACTTTTCTCTGCAACATTCTAAATAGGAGGTGAATGACCTAGTTCTTAAAAGATTGAAAAGAACTGCCTGTGATAACAGTTAAAATGCTGTGGAACCTGGGCATGAGTAGACAGACAAATCAATGTAAAATATATAAAAAGTTCTTTGAAAGTACAGAATTTGCCCTTTTTGGTAATGAAATAAAAGTTTCAAATTTCTTTTTTGTTTGTGAGCTTTGTTTTTTATCACATTTTCAAACATCGTTGCTTGTTTGTTTTTAACTTTGCATTAAGGAGTGTGTGCTCATTGGAGAGAGATAGAGAAAGAGAGGAAAAGTGAGAAAACACTCTCACAGAGGGGACAGCCTTGCCACAACCCCTTCTCCATTCTCCTCTCGGGATTGTGGACATGCATGCACACTCACCTGGTGTGTTGTGCAATCTGCTGCATCCAGGACTTGAATTACAAAATTGCCCATGTGGGATCTAGCCATTTTATCCAGCCCACCAAGTGACCCAATCATTTTTTAATAATGTATATTTTCCTAGAAAAAAATTGTTTCCATTCAAATGTTATTAGCATAAAGTTTCACTTTAACTTTTCTCCTTTTCTCATGTTAGAGTGCATGTGTACAGGAGAGAGAGAGAGAGGTGCTCCACAGGGTCACGCCTGCTCACACCACGACCCCCTTTCTCCAGTCCTCGATCCTATCAGATGCTGTGCGCCTGCCCGGGAATTTGAATCAAGTTTGCCATGTGGCTTCTGGTTTTCTTACCAAGCTCTTTCCCACTGTGCCATGGAACCAGCACCCCTTTTATATTCTTTAACATTATTATCTGTGGCAGCAGCTCTCAAATAGGTGATTTTGCCATCTCTGATGACAATTGGTGGCATGTGGAGATACTTTTACATGTCAAGGTGGATTGTGGATGTGCTACTGGCAGGGGACACTGGTAAACATCCTGCAAGGCACAAGGTAGCCCCTCAACTAAGAATTACTGGCCCCAAATGTCAGTAGTGTTGTCGCAGAGGAAACCTGATCTGTGATAAAGTCCTCATCTCTTTTAAAACACAACAGGTTTTGACTTTTCTTTTTTTTTCAGTATTTCCTGAGGTTTGTCTATATCTGTGGTCATTTCAAAGAACTGATGCTTGGATTTATCAATCCTGCATTGTAATATATTGTGTAAACTAACGTATTTTGAAGAGAGAGAGAGAAACGTATCCTCGATATGGCTGCATCCCTCCTCAGGCCTCCTCCCCATCCGGCAGCATTGCAGCCAGCTAGGATCAACCCGGGCACGCATGCACTCAGCATGTTTCAGGTCGACCTGGGATCTAAATCTCAAGCTTCTATGTGTTCTGTCTTTCTGAGATGGGTGGAGTGGGATGGCCCTGGGGCAGGCGAGAATCCATTGTTGTTCTAGAGCCATCACTTAGGCTGAGGTTTGGATTGGGCAGAGGAGGAGATCGGTCCAAGGAAATCCATTGCAACTATGGATAAAGCAACACAGCCACAGCAGGATTAAGGAGCAGAGGATTCAGAACACATTTCACAATTAGGGCTTCTGGGTTCCTCAGGGATGTTGAGGTAGAGGAAAGAGTCAACCAAGCATTCCGGCTCTTGGTACCAAGAGTGATTAAAATAAAGGTGGGATAAGAATAGGAGGTAGAGGTCAAATGATATAGTAACATTCTCTTCTGATAAGCAATATCTTCTAAAATACTTTTCAGAATTGCTCCCATTTTGGTCGATGGAAATGAAAAAAAAAAAAAAACTTGCTGAAAGTCTACAATGCTGCAAAGCAGAAGAAGAAAAAGAAGGGGCAGGGAAATAAAAACATCAAAATTTGTGCTTTCCTTCTAGCCTACTGGTGAAGGGAGCTGAATCCCACATGGCTGACCATGGGTTCAAATCCTGACTCCAGTGACTTAAAAAATATGCTGGGTGTGTATGCATGTGTGCTGCAAATCCTAACAGGATGGAGAAATGGAAGAGAAGGCTTTGCAGTGTGAATAGGCCTCATCAACGGATGCTTTCTCCCTTTCTCTGTCTCCCTCTGGTGAGTGTGCACATTCTGTGACAATTAAAAAAATAATAAAAGTTTGATTGAAATGATAGGTTAGGAAAACTCTTGAGTTTGATTTTGTTATATCTTTGGAACTTCATAATGTGGCAAAAAGTTAGAAATACAAAGAGAACCTTTTGGTCTGAACACCAGAGAGTTCAAGAGCAGATTATACCTCGCACATTTAGAATAAGCATACTTGATCACAAATGACATGTTATAATTTTAAGGTAGTAATCATCGGTTTGATGATAATTCGTTTGAAGATTTTGTTCCTAAATTCTTAAATACTATTTATCTGTTGTTTCCTTTTAAAGATCACATTTCTACAATCTTGAGTAAATGAACCTGGAAAATTTCCATCTCTCTCTCTCTCTCTTTTTTTTTTTTTCTTTTGGATTTTTGCCACAGGGCACGTGCACTTGCCAGAGAGAAGGAGAGAGAGAGAAGGGAAATGAGAAAGCACAGCCTGGGGAGATGACCACAGTACAACTCATTCTCTTGGGATTTTGGGCACGCATGAACACTGTCCGATTTCCAAGCCACCAGGTCTGGGACCCAGACCATGGAATTGGTCATGTGGGATCCAGTGCCTTAGCCACAATGCCACCTGCGGCCCCTCCATCTTTTAGTATATGCTGTAACTGTGTGTTTGAATACATTTACAGCTATTGAACACCGAGTACAACTAGTCTGAATTGTGGTGTTCTGGAAGCATAACATACAGGATTTCAGAGACTTAGTATCAAAAAATAATAAATGTATCTTATTTTTATATCGACTATATGTTGGAATAGTATTTTAATAATTGTTTTTTATAAAATCAAGCTATTATTACTAATATATTAAAATCGTTTATCTAAATTAAATTCATTTCTTCAGTTTCTATTACTTATATATGGTTTTCCTCTATAGTTCCTTTTTTTTTTTTTTTTTTGAGAGGTTTTACTAAGCCACGTGTGCTCACTAGAAAGACTGAGAGAGACAGAAAGCGAGAAATCACCTCCCAGGGGGGATGGCCACACCACAATTTCTTCTCCTCTATTCTCCTCTCGGGATCTTGGGCACGCACGCACTTGCACCTGGTGTGAGTTTAAGCCACCTGGCCCGGGACTCAGGCCACGGTCAACTACATGGGAGTCCAACGACATAGCCATTATACCAACTGCTGGTCCCTATAGTTCCACTTTATAACTTTTCTCTGCAACATTCTAAATAGGAGGTGAATGACCTAGTTCTTAAAAGATTGAAAAGAACTGCCTGTGATAACAGTTAAAATGCTGTGGAACCTGGGCATGAGTAGACAGACAAATCAATGTAAAATATATAAAAAGTTCTTTGAAAGTACAGAATTTGCCCTTTTTGGTAATGAAATAAAAGTTTCAAATTTCTTTTTTGTTTGTGAGCTTTGTTTTTTATCACATTTTCAAACATCGTTGCTTGTTTGTTTTTAACTTTGCATTAAGGAGTGTGTGCTCATTGGAGAGAGATAGAGAAAGAGAGGAAAAGTGAGAAAACACTCTCACAGAGGGGACAGCCTTGCCACAACCCCTTCTCCATTCTCCTCTCGGGATTGTGGACATGCATGCACACTCACCTGGTGTGTTGTGCAATCTGCTGCATCCAGGACTTGAATTACAAAATTGCCCATGTGGGATCTAGCCATTTTATCCAGCCCACCAAGTGACCCAATCATTTTTTAATAATGTATATTTTCCTAGAAAAAAATTGTTTCCATTCAAATGTTCCAAGTTATTAGCATAAAGTTTCACTTTAACTTTTCTCCTTTTCTCATGTTAGAGTGCATGTGTACAGGAGAGAGAGAGAGAGGTGCTCCACAGGGTCACGCCTGCTCACACCACGACCCCCTTTCTCCAGTCCTCGATCCTATCAGATGCTGTGCGCCTGCCCGGGAATTTGAATCAAGTTTGCCATGTGGCTTCTGGTTTTCTTACCAAGCTCTTTCCCACTGTGCCATGGAACCAGCACCCCTTTTATATTCTTTAACATTATTATCTGTGGCAGCAGCTCTCAAATAGGTGATTTTGCCATCTCTGATGACAATTGGTGGCATGTGGAGATACTTTTACATGTCAAGGTGGATTGTGGATGTGCTACTGGCAGGGGACACTGGTAAACATCCTGCAAGGCACAAGGTAGCCCCTCAACTAAGAATTACTGGCCCCAAATGTCAGTAGTGTTGTCGCAGAGGAAACCTGATCTGTGATAAAGTCCTCATCTCTTTTAAAACACAACAGGTTTTGACTTTTCTTTTTTTTTCAGTATTTCCTGAGGTTTGTCTATATCTGTGGTCATTTCAAAGAACTGATGCTTGGATTTATCAATCCTGCATTGTAATATATTGTGTAAACTAACGTATTTTGAAGAGAGAGAGAGAAACGTATCCTCGATATGGCTGCATCCCTCCTCAGGCCTCCTCCCCATCCGGCAGCATTGCAGCCAGCTAGGATCAACCCGGGCACGCATGCACTCAGCATGTTTCAGGTCGACCTGGGATCTAAATCTCAAGCTTCTATGTGGCTCTAGCATTACAAAGTGGTGCCCTACTGCCCGTGCCACTGTGGCTGGGCCTGCACTTTAGTGTTTTATAATTAATGTAACTATGGTTCTTAATCTCTATTAAGTTCCCTTTTCTATTTCTAATTTTAGTTTCTTTTGGTTGTACATTTCATGATTTCTCGAGTAGTATTTTTATTAAGCATAAATTGCTCTGATTTTTCCTATCAATACCATATTTCATTAATTTCATAATATTTCGAAAAAAATATAATGAACAAATAATTAATAGACCTTGAGAAAGAAAGGTACATATACCATGCATATACTTCTCAATAATTTTGTTGTTGTTGTTAGATTTTTGCTAAAGTGTCTTGCACTCACTGGGGAGAGACAGAGAAGGAAAGTGAGAAATCACCCCTGGGGAGGTGGTCAAGCTGCAGTCCCTTCTTAGGATTTTAGGCATGCACACATATGTACCTAGCATGTTTTTCAAGCCACTAAATCAGAACTCGAACTGTGGAGTTGGCCACATGGAATCCAGTATCTTAACCAGCATGTCACCTGCTCGCCCTCAATAAATGTGAATAAAATGAACATGCTTGCATGCCCAGCACAGGCGACAGACCTCGCAACCCGCACCTAGATCAAGGGAGAGAACATGTCAGCATCCCAGAACCCTCCCCTCTAGTCACGACCCCTCCAAGGGCAACCAATGTCTTAACTATCAGCTGCATAGACTGCGTTCACCTTGTTAGTATTTTGTATACATGGAATCATGCAGTCCGTCATCTTTTTATTTGGCTTTTTAGGCTCAATATTATTTGTGAGCTTGAGTCACATTGCTAAGTGCAGTTATAATTCATTTATTCTCCTTGCTAAATAGTTTTTCATTTTGTGAATACATGGCAGTTTATCTCTTCTTCTGTTGGACACTTTTTTCCCCCTAATTATGGAGTATTATAAATGGCGTTGCTGTGAATTTTCCAATAGATGTACTTTAGTGAAGATGTGGTTAAATTTCTGTTAGTAATGATGAAATACATATTCGATTGTGATCTCATAGGATTATAATAGGCCCTCCCATATAGCTTAGGCATGTAACAGACTATATCATTTACATTTGTGTAAGCATACTCTGACATTCACACCATGACAAATTTGCCTAACTAAGCATTTCTTAGAACATAACCCCATCATTGAATGATGCTTGACTATGTGTATATTCAACATTAATTATTGTGATAGCAGTTAATATTGATGAAATACTCCTTATGGGCTGAGGAAGCAAGATAATAGGTATTATTGTCCAATGACTGGATAGTTCAGTGGGGCAAACAGGCTTGGAACTCAGGTTCAATAGCTCTGTAGGCAATGTCCTTAACGACTCTCTGTGTTATATATCTTTTTGTTTTTGGATGTGTTACATATATTTCTATACTGGTATATTACTATTTATATATCTGTTATCTACTAAATTAATTTACTAATTTGCTTCATGAAAGAAGTAAATAAACCTAAAAAAAGAATACAATCATGAAAGTATTTGTCTTAGCCTCTATTATTATTTAAACGATCTGTTACCTACTAAATTTACATAATAAATATAAAATGTATTATTTTATATGCTTAACTTTTTAAAGAATTGTTTGACTTAACTTTATTTATTTATTTATTTATTTATTTAAATTTGACCAGAGAGGGACAGAGGCAGAGAGCAAGAGATCGAGAGAGAGAGAGAGAGGGGAAAGTGAGAAAGCAAGCCACCAGGTCCAGGACTTGAACCACAGTCAGCCATGTGGGAGTTCAACGCCTTACCCACCATGCCACCTGCCAGCCCCTATCCACTTAATTTTTGTCTTGATGAGCCAAAGATTGAGTGAACTTTTGTTTCTTGCTATGACAATTATACAATTTATCGATTTTTAAATTGTTCCTTAGACTTTTCTGGTTGTCATAGGATACGGCACATAAAAAATCATACATTTTACAAATTCATTATGGATTTTAACTTTCATCAACATAAAACAGTTCGCTCTGTCCTGTTTAAAGCATATGTTGTTTTCATTTTTATCTTTTCTGAGGTTAATTTGACATATAAGCTTTTTATTTGTATTTTCTGGGTATATCTTTACTTGTGGTCTTTATTTGTAACTTTTCTGTGGATCTAGGTTTTTAACTCTGCTGAAGTCTTGTATTTCTTCTTCTTTTAAAAACATTTCTTTTTGCCTTTATTGAAATGTAATTGACAAAAATCACACACATTTAAGTGGTATAATGTGACACTTTGATATGTGTACATTGTGAAATGACTACCACAATCAGGCTGATAGGCTGATTAACATATCCATCACCTCACAGGCACCTTTTTTAGTGCATGTGGTGAGAACACTTAAAATCTACCCTTTTAGCCAATTTCAAGTGTACCATACATTATTATTAACAATAGTCATCATGTTGTCATTTGATCTTAGGCTTTTATGAGAAAGTTGATACCAATTGACAAATATCTCTCCTTTTCCCTGACCACTGAGTCCCTGGTAACCACCATTTTCTCTGTTTCTATGAGGTTGACTTTTTTTTTTTTTTTGGAGAGATTTTCACTGTAGGGCGCGTGCGCTCGCCAGACAGACAGAGAGAGACATAGAGACAGAAAGCGAGAAATCACCCCCCAGGGGGGATGGTCATACCGCAATCCCTTCTCCTCCATTGTCCTCTCGGGATCTTGGGCACACATGCACACGCGCCCGGCGTGAATTTTAAGCCACTGGGTCCGGGACACGAACTGCGGTCGACTACGTGGGAGTCCAGCAACATAGCCATTACACTAACTGCTGGTTCCCTATGAGGTTGACTTTTTAAGATTTCATTTATGAGTGTGATCATGTAGTATTTATCATTCTTTGGTTGGCTTATTTCACTTAGTATTGTGTCTTCTAACCTCATCCTCAGAAGTTCTTTCTTTTTAAGGCTTGGAAAATCATGTATTTCTATAAGAGATATGTATATATTTTAATATTATTATAGTTTAGATAATGATTTGCCTCCAAAATTTCATGTTTTGAATTTGGTCTTAGCAGTAATTAATGTCCCCTAAAAGTTCATGTGGTGAACTCGGTTGCATGGTAGAGGTGTTAAGTGAAAACTTAATCCCTTCGTGGTGTCCCAGGGTGGGGTCTTTGATGATAAACTCATTAGAGCAGGGTCCCCATGATAGAGTTCTGGTTTGTTTACAAGGATGAGATGAGGCAGGCAGAGCGATGTGGAGACTGGCCATGTTCTGCTCCCCAAGTTCTTCCTTGAGCCATTTTGTGATGCCTAGACTTTCCAGCCATCAGACTTGGGAGTCAATGAAGCTTTTTTTTTTTTTTTAAATCACCCAAATCAGATCATTCCTTATCAATGTAATAATAGGTTAAGACAAATACTTTCACTATTGTATTTTTTTAAAAAGTTTATCTATTTATTTCTTCCATGAGTGAGAGAACAGAAAGAGAAAAAATAGAGCTACAGCATCCCCAGCAGCATCTTGGTGGCACAATTCACTCCCAACCATTGGACAGCCCTGGATCATAAGCAAGCCTATGTTCCAGCATATTTTGGAAGTCTCTGGACTTGAACTGGAAACCTTCTCAAATGGGATTACCCTGCAGAGCATCGCATTTTAATGTTGTACCACTGTCTGGCCCCTGTATCCCTTTTTAATTTCTTTTTATTTTGGAGTTTTCTTTTTCTCATTTTCTAGTTTTGCTCTCCTTGTTTCTTTCATTTGCCTTTTGAGGAGTTGGATAGTGTAGTGGCTAGGCACCGACACATGGAGTCAGACTCCTGACTGCACCATTTTGCTAACCCTACAACTGTGAACAAGGTAGTTAATATCCCTAAACTTCAATGTCATGATCTTCAATGGCGAGAGGAATAGAATATATTTCATAGGGTTATTGTCGGGATTGAAGGGCTTAATAAACGTGAAGTATATGGATCATGGGAGCTGCTTATAAACGATACCTTTTTTTTACATACCGTCTTCTCTTGTCTTAGACTTCTTTTTTTTTTAAAGAATTATTTTATTTAGCCTCATTTATTTATTTATTCCAGTTTGATCAGAGAGGGTCAGAATAAGAGAGAGAAAGAAATCTCCAGATCCCGGACTCAAACTGGTCAGCCAGGTGGAGTCCAATGCCTTTAACCACCACATCACCTGCTGGTCCCTCTCTCTCCTTAGACTTCTGATGTTGATTTTGTTCCTATTAGCTCTTGCTTTCTTGTACTTTTTCTTAAATTCTACTGAGGTATTATACTTCATGTTTTTATTTCTCTTATACTTGTCAGATGGTTAGATATAGCATTCTTAGATCATAAATTAATTTTCTCAAACTCTAAAGACATTTCTTCATGATCTTATAACATTTAGTAATATGAAAAAGTCCGATGTCAACTCAAGGGTTTATATTTCCTTCTCAGAAGCCACTTATTCCCCACCTCCTCTTTTGTTAATGCTTATAGATTTTTTCCCCCTTTCATCCTGAAATTAAATCTTTCATCAGGATACATCAAAGTCTGCTTTAATTAATTTTACCTGACATTGCACAAATCCTTTACATTTTTAGTCATGTGACTTTGAGTTTCTATTACTTCTTTAGGAAAAAAAAAACATGTTATGCTCTACCTGCTACGTTCTTTCCTTATGGACTTCTTATAAAACTTATTTTAGGACTGCTCCATGGTGCACTGACAATGTGCTGCTCAGAAGCAGCCAGATGCCCAGCCTGGTTGATATGAAGCACTGAGGACATGCCTGTGAGCACCCAAGACGCACCAGGCTGGAGAATTGAAGGACAGGAGGAAGATCAGTGTATGACAGAACCTCGTGGAAGAAGCGTCTTTCTCCTACATTTCAACGTGTACATGTATAGGCTCTTTCGTGGGAAACTTATTTTAGAGCTCATGAATCTGTCTTCCTGACTTTTAGACTATTCTGGCAATATTTTCTACTGCTTTAGATGTTCTAGAAAATGTTCTCTAGTTTATTCTTCTAAACCACTCATTTAATTCTGCAGAATCTGATTTTGTGCTCCTGAATTCCACTGCGTTAGATATCTTAGTGGTCATATTTTTCATCTCACAGAAACTTTGTGCTGCCAGATTACACCTTTTTCATGACTTCTTGCTTTTACTTAGTAGACAAAATGTCCTCTTGAATATTTAAAAAATACAAATTAGATATCTTCTATAGTTTTCCCTAGCTTTTATGAATAAAAACCATTTCTTTGGAGATTTTTTCTATTCTGCTCAGCTTGATCATCTAACTATTCACTCTTTTAGGAATTTTCTCTCTGCTTTTATTACGAATAGGCATGCATAAATAGGATGGGGACTATAGATAGGTAAGATGTTGGAGGACATTCTAGACTTGTCCATATTTGGAGATTTATGTGATTTCTTTCAAATGCTGTTTTGGACCAAATCAAAAAAGCAAACAGGAATAAGAGGGAGTGAGGGGAAGGAAAGAAAGAAGGAAGAAAAATGAAAGAAGGATTAGCTCTACCATAGTTTCCCATTGATATATTATAGGGCAAGTGCCACTGGGTATGAATTAAAAGTACGGACAGGGGCTTCTGGGAATTTTGCCCTATGCCAAAGAGATTCTATTTGCTCTTTGTTTGCTGGGATAATGCTTCTGTTCTCTAACTGACACAGTCTGCTTTACTTATTTATTTTTTTCCGAGGCCAGCTGTGACACTGCCCCTATTCTAGTTGGCTTGCTCTCTCATTCAAGTGTAAACTGGGATCAAATGCTACAGAGTAATCGCACCTTTGTTTGCTCCAGATCTGCAGCCCCTCCTACTACCTCCTACCTTTGTCGTAAGGCTCTTTTTCACTCCCCCTGTGGGTGTGTTTGCAGCCAGTATGGGGATTGTGATCTGATCAGCGGTTCTCTCAATCTATTCTTACTTGCAATACATACTACAGACATTTCTTTTTCACAATAGTTTGGTTTTCTTACCTCATTTTCTGACCTGAGAGAAAGTTTCTACAAGTTTTGAATTCTTTTGAGTCATTCCATCAGGAATTTGAGAGAGTGAGAAATTAAATGCAAAGATTCAGATCAAAAGTCTGTTTTATAAATTCTAAGAGTGGACTATTGGGACCAGCAGTTGGTGTAATGGCTGTGTTGCTGGACTCCCACGTAGTTGACTGCGGTTTGAGTCCCAGACCCGGTGGCTTAAACTCATGCCAGGCATGTGTGCACGTGTGCCCAAGATCATGATTGGCAATTCTGAAGTCCCACCCTCAGAGATTCTGATTTGAAAGGTATGTTATAGAGTCAGAGAATGCGCATTTTAAACCTCTTTCCAGGCAATTTTTATGGTCATCCAGGTTTAAGAGTCACTGCCCCCGTCTAGAATGGCCGAATCCCGTGCAATTGTGATCTTATTTTAATGTTTTTGATTTTAGGACTCTTTTTTCCCATTTCAACTCTTGATGATAACAGAGTACATGTCAGTCTTTTGTTTATAAGGGAAAATTTAAATTAATCTTCCTCTCAGAGTTTCTTGGCAGTTTTTAAGGTAACTGGAGTGGGGCAAGAAATGATTGCTCTAACTATAGGGTGGTCGTATCTCCATCTGAAAAAGGGATGACTTGAAAATGAGATAGTAACCCCCTACAGATTCTTTGCCAGAGCTGTTAGATCTGGAGAAGTAATTCTATCATGTCTTGGTGATTATTTGGGAACATACCTCTGTGCCTTTTTAAGGTGATAGTGTGGAATTGATGGGGATGGTGGGCGGAAGGTAAAGAACAGGAACAGCTGGAGGCTTTGCAAGGGCTTTCATGAAAAATTTTTCCATGACAGGTAGTAGTGCATTTTATGAGAATTGTAAAACAAAAAGCATTCTACATCATGAACACATTATTATTATTATGTTAAAATTTCAGAACTGTTTCTTTTTTTCTGGTAAGAAATACAGACAAACTTATTACTAAGGATTTAGTTGACACATTCTGACTCTGTGGTGGGAGGATGTTGGGTATTTAGATTAACTTGTAATTCAGTTACATTTGTATTTATTGGAAATGTTCATGGTTAGAACATCGTATGCAAATACAAGAAAATAAAAGTCATTTTAAAAGTGTGTGTGTGTGTGTGTGTGTGTGTGTGTTTAAGCCAGGAACTTTGCCCTCAGACATTTAAGCATCTGGTTTCCTTTCTCTTGACTGCCAAAGCTAACAACCAGAACCCCTTAAGAAGAGAGATTAAATGTAAAATCCTGATAAATCCCATTCAGTTCACGCTCTGTGTCGGTAACAGAAGGACATTTGTTGTCCATCTGTCTCTGGGTAAAGCGAGGCTAACACAATAATGAAAAGGAGAATTCTGAGCTTATCTTGTACTGTATTTTATTCAAAGTGCAATTTGAAGACATGGATACACACTCCTGTACACTTGGAAATTATGAAAATAAAACTCTTATGGCTCCTATGTAAGTCTGAACTCGCTGAACAATAACAACCACATCTAAATGGTCTGTGTGATTACACAGACAAACTGCAGGGTTTCTGTTAGGTTTACCACTCCCCTAGGAACTTTAAATCTCATATCCAATCTCTTATTTTTTTCTACCTTTCATTCTGTTTATAAATGCAACTTGGGACTCAAGGCAGAAAAGTATTTGCAAGCTTCAGGAGTTTTGAACTCCACCTTTTAAGATGAAACAAATTAACAAGCAAATCTCTTGGATAGATACTGCATCAATATTATGATAAATAAAATATTAATTTTAATTACAGAAGATGAGCCTATAGGATAGGTAAGAAGAGCTATTTAGACACAAAATGTAAGTCAAAGATAAGTATACAAAGGCATATATTGGGTTGTCTAAAAAGTCACAATGCGTTTTTGCATAGCAAAATTCATGGTTCTCATGACAAACCAATAGAATAAAAAGAATATGTGCTAGGTCCTGTCCAGTGTTTCAAAGCCATTACGTTCTCCAAGGACACATAGCATACCTATGTGGACACATACATGCACACATACACCATTACGGTTTGGCACTGCGTTAGTTTTCTATGTTGCATGGTAAATGACCACAAATGTAGCGGTCCCAGCAATATAAATATTATCTGGCATTTTTATTATTTATTTTTAATCAGGAATCAGGCATGCTTAGTGGAGTTCCCTGCCAGATTTCTCTCATTTGGAATCAGTGTCGAGTGACTGCAGTCTTATCTGGGGGCTCAGCTAGAGAAATCTGTTCCCAGTTCTCTCTGGTTACTTGTAGAGTTCATTTTCCTTTTTTTTCTTTTTTCCCCAGGCAGTCAAAGCTTTTATTACCTGATAATCCCTAGTGTGGTGCCAGAGATACCACTCTGGTCCCGTTACTCCCCGCAGATATGTCTGAGGTTCCATTTTCTTGCCAGTTGTGGGCTGGTGACCACTCTCAACTCCTTCCCATAGCCTAGAGAGCCCCTTTCATAGGCTTCTCACATGTCAGCTCTCTAGTTCAAGACCAGCCTTAAGGGTTTGCTTGATTAGATCAGGCCCACCCCGGTACTCTCCTTTGTTATGAACTCAAAACCAACTGAATAGACATTTTAATTGTATCTATTTCTTTCACCTTTGCCATATAATGTAACCTAATTATGACAATGACATAGTATAATCAAAGATTCTTCCTATACTCCAGAAGGTTGTTATTTAAGATATATAAAATAAGGAGCAGGAATTTGAAAGGGCCATTTAGAATTCTTACTACCACAGATACCATAATATTTATAGTCTCTGTCTTAACTCACATACCCTGATCTACTTTGCATTTTACTTCACAAACTTTGATTTTTATAAGCTCACGGTCATTATTTTATTTATGATTTCACTACACTTCTAACTCTTGGCCTTAAGACCCTGGGTCAACCACTTGTGGTCTCACATGGTCTGGACTGCTGAAGACCTTAGTTGGCATTATATGCTTGGTTAGTTTTCCTTCTGGAATAATCTCAGACCTGGGAATAGGCCTGAAGTCAGGATGTTCCCTGATTATTGGACACTTGCCTGCTGAATGTCACATATATATGCAAGGTCTATGACCCTTTGCAAGAGGGACAAGGAAAAGAAGTGGAAATCCCTCCAGAATCAAATTTATATGTCTATAAATTTCCACATACTTGTTTGTTGGGAAGCCAGAGTCTGTTAAGTGATAAAACAGAGAGAAGAATTCCTTCCTCTCAATCAGTCCTGAAGTCTCAGGACTGACAGAGTCCCTTATTAGATGTTAAATGTCCTTTAAAGTTGCTGGGTCAAGTAGGGAAGGATTCTTCTTGGTTAGGCAGTTCCAGATGTTGTATGGAACCAGAAGGATGCATTTCCTTAGAATCTCTTATTTGAACTCAGAATAAATTTTCCCATGGAATTAAGGTTTTAAACAATGCTCAGGTTACTAGGTCAATTTACAAACACTCAATGAAGAAATAGATAAGAAGATGCCATAAATGCAGGATGATTTATTATGCATGTCTGTATAACCTATCTACCATTTCTTCTCCTTGGACACTTGGCTTACTTACTCAACCAAACTCAGTAAGGATGCCCTATTTGGATTATGGAGAAGTGTTACCTTACACTCTAAAATTATTTTCTTAAGTGAGAGTTAATGACTGTGCTACTCTGGAAAACACTTGGGGTCCCTCAAAAGGTTAAGCACGACTTATTTATGATGTAACTTGGTAATTACACTCTTAGATACATAGCCCAAAGAACTGAAAGAAGTGCTCAACCAAAAATTTGTACATGAATGTTCATAGCAACATCATTCACAAAAGCCAAAAGATGTAAACAATCCAGGGACCAGCAGATGGCATAATGGCTATGCCCCTGGAGTCCCATGTAGAAAATGGCAGTCTGAACCCTAGACTGGGCGTCTTAATACTCATGCTGAGCACGTGTGCCTGAGTGCCCCAGATCCCAAGAAGAGAACAGAAGAGAAGGGATTGTGGTATGACCATCCCTTCTTGGGGGTGATTTCTCATTTTCTGTCTCTCTGTCTCTCCGGCAAGCGCACACGCCCTATAGCAAAAAATCTCTCTCTAAAAAACAAGATGAAAACAACCCAACTGTCTATTAATTGATGACTGGATAAACAAAATGTGGTATATCCATATAATGTTCGACTATAAAAGGAATAAAATTCTGATATATCATAAAACACAGATGAATCTTAAAACCATTATACATTTTACAATTTCTTTTTTTTTTTTTTTGAGAGGTTTTTGCTATAGGGCGCGTGCGCTTGCCAGACAGAGAGAGACAGAGAGACAGAAAGCGAGAAATCACCCCCCAGGGAGGATGGTCACACCGCAATCCCTTCTCCATTCTCCTCTCGGGATCTTGGGCACGCACGCACATGCGCCTGGTGTGAGTTCTAAGCCACTGGGTCTGAGACGCGAACCGCGCGAAGCGCGGTTGACTACGTGGGAATCCAGCAACATAGCCATTACGCTAACCTCTGGTTCCCACATTTTACAATTTCTTAAGTCAAGGAAACCAGACACAAACCCACATAGTATATGGTTCTGTTTATAATAAATATCCAGAATAGTAAGTCTATAGGGACAAAAAAATACATTAGTGGTTATTTTGGGTTGTGGGGAAAAGGGGATAGGAAAGTGAAGATAGGGTTTCTTTTGTGGTGATGGTAATGTTCTAAAGTTAACCATGGCAATTGTTATACACAATAACACATATACTAAAAATCCTTGTGTTATACATTTTGTTGACCAATATGGTGTAGGTTTACATATCAGTAAAGCTGTTAATAGAAGAGCTAATCACTGCTCATATTGAGTAAACAGAGGGTAAAGCATGACTTTCAGACCCCTTTCTCAAAGCCTAAATAAGAAATGAAGCCTCTTTTATGTATGAATAACTTATCTTTGCCAAATCTTTTCATTCACTGAAAATACATATTTTCTCTATTTTTTTCCAAAAAGTAGAGGCTGTATTGTTTCTCAATCGGATTGAGTAAACACTCGCGAGGTGTGAATGTGTACTCTCATCTTGAACTGCAGAAGAACAACCTCTCATCTCAGCTGTTTGAGATTGCTCACTAGTTTTATTTCATGCAAAATATCTTCATGTGAAAGGTTGGGGCGGGGGTAAAATGGGGGAATCATTAAGTACCTCCCTAGCGGCAGGAGTCAATAGATAGCTACTAAGTCAAAGATACAAGTTTCTGAAGAGAGCTAAGACAAAGAGAAATGTTCTGGCGTTCTGTGGAGCTAAACTGGACCAAGAACTGTGACAGAGAAAGGAAAAGGAAGAAAACCAACAGTCATGGGCCTTACAAAGGCAGGCACTTAGTATATACTCTCATTTTATTAAGTGTTTTCCATTAAATAACTTCCACATGTATTTTGTAAATTAGACAAGATGATTTCCACTATATACATGAGAATGCAAAGGCCTGGGGGGATAGTCATAGTTAGTAGTGGTGGAAATGTAATTGCACCACAGGCCATGTGATTCTTTGAGGTTTCATTTTTCATCCTTTTTTAATTTTTATACACTCTACCAATGGTTCACAGTTGGGTGCAATTTTGCCCCACGTACCCTCTACCCCTATGTGATATTGGGCAATGTCTGAAGATATTTTTGGTTGTAACAGTTGTATTGGAGAATGCTACTGGCAGATCGTTGGATGCATCTTAACATCATACAGTACACAGAGCACAGGATCACCTGGCCCCAAATTTCAGTGGTTCAGAGATTTATATCTTCTTCTTTACACATAACTTTGAATTTTATCAACTCCTATGTGTTTAGTAAATATCTATAGAAAATTCCAACACCCATATTTACATCCTTAGTCTAGACTACTGTCAAGAACTTGGCAGTTATGTGTGCAGTTGCCCCCCTCTCCTTGTATCTACTAGGTTCAAAAAAGTTTGTCACCATATAGTCCTATGCTATTGTGGCATGCATAATACAATTTGGGTTTGCAGTTTATTTATTTATTTATTTTGTTTTGAGAGGTTTTTGCTATAGGGTGCTTGCGCTCACCAGAAAGACAGAGAAAGACAGAGAGACAGAAAGCGAGAAATCACCACTCAGGGGGGATGGCCACGTCACAATCCCTTCTCCTCCATGCTCCTCTCGGGATGTTGGGTACACACGCACATGCACCTAATGTGAGTTTAAGCCACCACGTCTGGGACTCGGAGGGCAGTCGACTACATGGGAGTCCAACAAAGTAGCCATTATACCAACTGCTGGTTCGTTGTAGTTTATTTCTCAAAGTCAGGATATAAATAAGGTCCACATTTGATTAGAAAAGATGTCCCTGAATACTCTTATCTGTAGTCTTTCTCCATTTTTCTTTTTTTTTAGTAGTTTATTTGTTAAGAAAAGTAGGTCTTTCGTCCTCTTGAGTTTGATGATTATAACCTGTTGGGTTCTAAATTTTCTGTACATTATCAATTGGCTTAGAGATTTGATTAGAGGTTTGATTAGATGCAGGTTGAACTCTTTTTTTTTTTTTAAGCAAAATTAATGCATTGGTAACATTTGTTGCTTTATCAGGAGGCACATGGGGCTTAGTGGTTTTCCATTTGTGATTTTAGCACTATAGCTGATCAATACCTACCTCCATTAACTGATTTGTAGCTGCAAATGGTGATACACTAATTAAATCATTTCTTTCTCATTTACTAGCTAGAACACTTCTATAAAGAAAAATAGCCCCTCAGCTTTTATTGGCTGCCCTTTCATACCATTCATATAGGAAAGGCAACAGAGTGCTGATTCTTTCCCTTTGCCTAAGATTCAACAAATAATTTATTCATATTCTTTAGTGGCAGTCAATTAGTTTAATTTGTCTTATTAAAGTATCACTATAGGCTACTATGTTTCTCCAAAAATCATGTGTTGAGATTGGTTGTGACGAGATTAGGAGGAAGAAAACTTAAATCTGATTATGGCGTTGAGAGCTGGGACTTTGGGGAGGTGACTAGGATTAAGGACATCAAGGCAGGAGCTTCATGATTGAGTTCTGCTGGGTTTATAGGAAGAGGGAATGAGACTCGAACAAAGACACATGGACTCAGATGCATGCATGCATGCATTTCTGCCCTCCACCATGTTGTAATGCAACCAGAAGACTCATTGGATACAAACTCTGGACCTTAGATCTCCAAATAGAGAGCTGAAAAGAACCCTTTATTATAATAAAGAATTTAGTTTCAGGTATTTTCTGTTACTAGCCATGGAATGAATTCACCCAGATATCTCTTTTCCCTCAAGGGAAAAAAACAAGTTATCTTAAAGATAACCAGCAGTTAGCATAATGGCTATGTTGCTGGACTCCCATATAGTTGACCACAGTTCGAGTCCTGGACCCAGTGGCTTAAACTCATGCCAGGTGTGTGTGTGTGTGTGTGTGTGTGTGTGTGTGTGTGCCCAAGATCT
>NW_006207036.1:2019063-2039363 GCF_000334495.1 Tupaia belangeri chinensis
CCCCCCCCAAAAAAAAAAAAGACTAAATAAATAACAGCCTTGGGAAACAATAAAAAACTTGACCTACAAAAACTTCACCTACAAAACAGAATGATAGATAACTTGCATAAAATAGAAGTCATACTAGATTAGACAAAAAAATCATGATCCGACACATAAACAAGGGAGAACAGTTGGGGTAAGAGAACAACCAAGGATATCACAGCCTCAGGTGGGAGAGATGCAGGGCAGCCATCAGCTAGAACTCTGAAAGACTTCTGAGAACGACCAAGCTGCTCAGCCTCTATACCGATAGAAGTCTCACTCCCAACATCTGGGGAGACTAAGAAGTCAACTTTAAAAGGATCTTGCTCACCAAAGATGGGACAATTTGAATGCCAAGAACTTTAATAAAACTACAATGGGTTAAAACACATCAAATAACTTTTAGTCTTTTTAGTCTAATTCTTTCTATTGTTAATAACAGAAAATACTCAAATCTGGGTGATTTATAAAAAAGATGTTTATTTAGCTAATGGTTTAGAAACCCAAGGTCTAGGAAGTGATCTTCTGGCTGCATTACAACATGGTAGAGGGCAAGATCACATGCACCTGTTTCCGTGCATCTGCTCTGGTCTCATTCCCTCTATTTACAGATCTTCTAGGAGTCAAATGAGAGCCTCTTCTTGATACCCTTAATCCCACGTCTCTCTCTCCCAACTTTATAGTCAGATTTTCTTAGCCAAAACCCAACACATCATTTTTTGGGAGATGTTCAAACCATGGTACCATGTTATGCTTTCCAAATCCCTAATTTTCCTATTTCAGGTGACGTGAACTTTCAGAAGCTGGAGCCCTTTGTCATAGAACTTAACTTTCACCTGGTCCAAGAGTTGGAGAAGCTGAAGGTGTATCTGATGGGAGCAGAAGGTGCTGGGATTGAGATCTGCTCCTTACCATCCGGGTGAGACAGCAGATGGCACAACATGCACGAGCTGCAGTAGTGCCCAGTGAGCTTGCACAGACCTTCAAAATGTTGGAGGGATCAACTTCTGCTTCCTTCTTATCTCTCAGATCTTATGCAGATCACAAATGTCACCTGTGGTCCAACTAACTTGGGATTACACAGTGAAGAAAATTATGGGGATTCTGAGAATTGACACAGTATGATTCCACATAGACACTCAATATTACTTGTTAAATAAGTGATACTGAAACTAAAACCTTTGTAAGAAGAGTCTTTAAAAAGTTCAAGAAAAATGTGTCTTATGAAAAAACCATGTATGACTTTAATTTTTGCTCCAAGTAAATGTGTACTTTAATTCCATTTTTTTTCCCCCAGGAACTTCCTTAAGTACCCTTATAATATGTGATCCTTCTTCTAGCATGGAAAGGGCCTTTTAGATTCCATCTAAACTTTAGTATCATTTTGAAGATCTTCACGTGTCAGCCTGGGCCTAAAAAAATTATTTTTATGAATTTGGTATGTTATTGCTAAAATAATAGGGATGGAGAAGACATACTAGACCTAATACTATAAAAAGAAGCTTGAAGGGCCAGCAGATGGCATGTTGGTTAAGGTGCTGGACTGCACATAGCTGACTGCTAATGAGTCACAGACCTAGCAGCTTGATTTCTCACTTTCTCTCTCTCTCTCTCTGTCTCTCTCTGGTGAGTACACATGCCCTATAACAAAATTGAAACAATAATAATAAATTAAATTCAATTAAATAATTTTTGAGAGATTTTTGCTATAGGGCATGTACACTCACAGGACAGAGAGCTATAGAGAGAAAGAAAGTAAGAAACCCCAGGGTTATGCCCATGCTGCAATCCCTTTCCCCCAACTCTCCTCTTGGGATCTTGGGCATGCAAGCACATGTGTATGGCATGAGTTTCAAGCCACTAGGTCTAAGATTCGAACCATGATCAGTTGTGTGAGCATCCAGCACCGTAATTACTATGCTACCTCTTGGACCCATAACATAATTTTTTTTTTTTAAGTTTGGGTCAGCAGAACTGGCAACAGGATTGATTTATAATGTAGCCAAAACATAGAGGATTGACAAATGAGAGTATCAAGCAGTGGTATTTATTACTTCATATTCACCCTCAAACTAACATACAGATATAGGAGTGAAAATATTCTCTTTCTCTACCCATTTTATGGTCTCCAGTTTGGGCCCTCCAAGTTAGAATAGACAAAACTAGAGAAAAATAAATAGAAAGGAATTGGTATGTGGATTGCATTTATTCATGGGAGTTTTCAAAGGGGTATTTAGGATTTAAACTTATATACCATGTTAGGGTTAAGGACAGGGTTTCATGCTCCTGGGGTAAAAAGGGCAAATTATTGGAAGGTGACAAGGAAAGTATGATGAATAAGCTTTATTTAATAAGTTTTATTTTACTGATTTAAGTGAGACCCTTCTCTATTGATAAGAATTGTTAGTTTTATATGAAAGGAGAACTCGTGCTTTGTTTCTAGAACTTTTTCAGTTTCTGCTAGTTTTTAATAGCCTTTTGCTAAAAACAATGCATACGCCAAACAGGAATATTTTGGTGGCACAGTCTGGTACCTTTTGCAGATTACCTGGTCTGTGAATGATCAGGTTCCTTTTATGGTTTTAGTTTTGCCTCTTCCATTTATGGGCTGTCTTTTTCCATATTTGCACGAATTGAAGAGAGAGAAGTGGGAATTTCTGAAATGTGTAATTTACTGTGACATTGAAACATTTTCTTCTCTAGATTTCTCAGGAACCAGTGGTTTGAAGGGGAACAAACACACCATTGCGGTTGACTGCTATATTGAAGGCCGATACACGTTTCAACACATTAACTATGAAAATGATTTATTGCCATAGCATCTTAATAATGCTCTGGGCAGCCAGTGGGGCAAAGTGGTAACGCAATGCTCATGGTGCTCGGCCACATGGGAAATTTGCAGGTTCACATCCTGAGATCGCCCTGTACACGCTGGTCCTGTGTGCATGTCTCTGATCCTGACTAGCTGAGGCCTGGGGTGGATCAGTGTGAGGGCCCTGCTGGGGGGCAGGGGGTGGGGACTGTTTTTCTCTCTCTCAAGGAAGTGATATGTAAACTTTAAAAAATTGTAAATCATGCTCTGTAACCAATCACTATTGTTTTCAAACGTGAACAATGCTCAGTCTCTCTCTCTCTGGGACACGTTAAGCAGCTCAGTTGTTACACAAAATCCCCTGGAACATATGCAATTTCTTTTTCTTTTTTTTCTGTTTGCCAAGATCAGGACTACAATTTTGTCATCCATTCTTAAGATCTTCGACTTGCTCGTTGGAAGGGACAAAAGTTCATACTCAGCTTTAACCAATCAACCCTTCAAAAGCAGAATACAAACATATTAATTACTTTGGCAAAATGTCTGCAGGGCAATTACTAGTTAAAATGTTATTGGAATATAGGCAGGCTTTATCCAATTAAACCTCGGCATCTTTTTTTTTTTTTTTTAATGTGGAAAATTGCAGGTTGCTAGTATTCTTCTTTTAATTGGTTTTGACTATGCAGAATGATTTTTTGATCTTTCCAGCTGCTTCATTAGAATTGAAGAGAGAGAAAATGACCCCATGACACTGCTCTCTCATTCTAATGAGGTAGAAGTCACAAAACCGGAAATGCAAATGGATTTTCTTGACTCTTTCCAAAAAAATATATGTAAGGGTGATAATAATCTCTCCTTTTCACTACTACCATAGAATTACTTAGGGGAAACTGTGTGTGGACTTGGAAGCTCTGTGAGAGGAGTTTGCATCCTTCTAAAACAATGCAGATAGGGGAGAAATGAGCTGGAATAACAGGAATGAGAAAATGGTAATACATCATAAATGGTAATCAGAAAGATCCCAGTCAATAACTGGAAAGGATCTAATAAGTCTCTAAAGCTCTGTAAAATCCTTGCTGCCAGCATAGCGGAGAAAGGTGTTTTATGAGCAACTTCAAGTCACGCTTTCTTGCGCCTCTTCTAGTTACTGCTCACTTCTTTCTCCTCCCAGCTCATCAACTCTTCAGAGCTCTTAGAAATTGGAAGGGCTTTCTCTAAAAACAGACTCACTTGAACCACTAGAGGGATCTCTCTTCTTGGAAAAGAAAAATCAGCTAAATTGCATAGTAAACTATAAACTTGGAATAACGCAGGAAAAAGACAAGCTGGACAGAAAATTCACTATTGCAATTTTCAAAGATGTTTGTGTCCACCAAGAAGACTCTGCCCCTGTGGAGTCTGACTTTTCTCAGTGCCTAGGAAAGATGTGAGAAATGTAGACTCTTCCACATAAACCCCTTGAACTTCTGGAACAGGCTTTTGTGGTAGTTTGAAGGTGAAGGCCATGCTGAGGGCATGACTACTCACTTCATTAATGCCAATTGCCACAGCCCCTCTTGAATTAACTCCCATTTTACGGTAGTTTTGGAGAACATATTTTTACATTTCAACACCTTAGAAATCTGAAAAACAATGAAGGCAAGGCAATACATGTGTGCGTCTGTATATTAAATAATTAATGCAAATTAAATAATGGTATATATGTAAATGTATAAAAATTGGGAAGCAGTGGAGAAAACATCACTATGTTCATTGCTTAGACCTCTATAATGAGACAATCATAAGAGTAAAGTATCTGCATCATTCGTTTAATACCTGAGTATTTTTGGTATTTTTGATGACATGTATAGTTGTAGACAAGTATGCCTGGACAGACAAGAGGGGTATAATCTAATGGTAATAAACTTGGGGAAAAGTCAACAAGGCCTATTCGTTCAGATTCTTTTGTGTGTCCCTGTGTCTTCAGAGAAAGGGACTTTAGGCATAGGGAAGACATCTCTAGAATGAAGTTTTATTTTACTTGACTTTTTAAATTTGCTATGCAAATTAAATGCTGAGAGCACAAGTATGCCTGGACAGGTGCCAGAGAGAGAAACTAAGAGAGCACCTCCTGGGAAGATGAACTTGTCACGATCCCTTTATCTCCTCCTAGGATTTTGAACATGCACAGTCACATGATGAGTGTGTTTTTCAAGCCACCATTATTCATGTGGGATCCTGCCTATGTTATGGAAGAGATTAGGGCAAAGTCTTAGTATGGGCATCCATGACTGACTCTTGATAGACTTCTAAGAAGAGGGAGTGAGACAGAGACGTGGACACAGATGCTCTGCTCTGTTCTAGAAGATGTAATGCCTTTGACTCTCACCCAATGAGCCTCTGGACCTTGGACCTCCAAGCCATAATCTGAATAAACCTCTATTTTTATCAATCATCCCATTTCAGATGTTTTCTGTTATCAGCAACTGAACTAACTTCAACAGTTATGGATAAATATTATATAATAGAAAGGAAGAAGTTAGTGACTTACAAACTTTTGTGTTCGTATCTTTGTAGATTCTTGGTGCTATCAATACAAATAAAAACTTGTAAAGGGGAGCTTTGTGGGAAAAAAAAAAAAGTGTTACAACTGGGTCTTGAACCAGTCCTGTATGTTGGCCACATGGTCAACTTCTGATTGGCATAATTGATATATGTATGGATCTAGAACCAGTCCTGTATGTTGGCCACATGATCAACTTCTAATTGGTATAGTTGATATATGTAGAAGTGATTTGGCTCAGAAACTGATACTCAGAAGAATAGTATTTTGCTGATCTTTTCCCCACCCCTCTCCAAGTCATCTTTTATCCTCTTTCTTTCCTGAAGTACAGTGGAAGATTTTATTCTGGTATTTTACTGTATTACCTACTTAAACATTGGACCCATCAAAGAGGAAAACAATTACCTTCTATCATTTCCCTGAGTTTTCATGAACTGAACTCATATCGCAGAGAGGAGAATAAGGAATATCAACAGACTGAGACAGAATTTTGGTATGAGCTACTGTCCATCTCCTAGGCCTGTCGAGTTCCCAAGAAGTTACTCACCATTGTCTGAGGATTGGGTCAATTCTTTGTTCCTAAAAATCACTTACTCTTAAGTTGCCTGCATTCCCATATTTCTTCTTTCTTGTGAACGGATAGTTAAGCTACAACAATGTGGATCCTCTTAGAATGTGTATTTGGTGTGCTCCTCTAAACCAACATAACACAGTGAAACAAATCTGTATGCCTGTCTCCTTAATCTGCCGATAGACAGTGACATTCAGGGGACCTCAGAGGGAGAGTGAGTTTCCTCGGCCCTACACTACCTCAAAACATTTTCCTCCTTTGCTTTTTGGAATGCCTACTCTGGTTTCAGTTCTGCTTTTATATATCTGCCTTACCATATGGGGGGTAGAATACAGTAAACTACTTCCCAGATTCATTTAACAGCTGACTTCCTGTTAAGTTCTTCAAAGAAGCACCAGAGTGACTAGACTACAGGGAAAAGTGGGGGAGGACTTTCTTCTACCTATTTGCTATTTCTACTATTATTGTTATAGTCAGATCAGTGAAAAATAGAGGCCATACAGACATAGACAAATTATAGGAGTTTTTTTATTAATAAGCTGGCGGTTGTGGGAGGACTCATATCTCTCAAAGATCCTGTGGCCCCGAATGTAGGGAGAAGGGGACTTATAAAGGCAAAAACCACAACCGGGTTCATGTGATGGGAACAATAATCATTGAGGAGGAGGAGCAGATATGGGGAAGGAGTGACCTTGCGCAAGATTTTGTACAGAAACAAAATTAAGCGCTGTTACCTGGGGTATTTTTAGGGTTGGGGACTTTCTAGTCCTTACACAAACACAATAAAATCACACAATAAAATATTTTTTTAAAGAATTATTTTATTTAATTTTACTTATTTATTTATTTTAATTTGGCCATAGAGGGACACAGTGAATGAGAGAGAGATGAGAGAGAAAGAGAGAGAGAGAGAGAGAAAGAGAAAGCAAGCCACCAGGTCTGGGACTCGAAATGCTGTCAGCCATGTGGGAGTTCAGCGTCTTTAACCACTACATCACCTGCCGGCCCCACACAATGGAATCTTAATGGTCTTCATAACTCAGGGCAAGGGGTCTGGTGATTGATTATTACATCTTAAGGAACATCTTAAGGTAGAGCGTTTCCAGTTATTTAGCAAAGACAGTAGGAATGTCAATCACTCTGCTTACTCTAGGCAAAAGGAAGAGGCAAGTTTCCAATAGAGAGGAGTTCAAAATGGAGATTCTCCTGCTTCATTATCACCTTGGCACTGACAATTTGTCCAAGCAGTAGACAGGAATAGTTCATCTCAACAATGGCAACTTAGTTTATTTATTTATTTACTTTTTGGAGAGGTTTTTGCTATAGTGCACGTGCGTTCACCAGAGAGACAGAGAGACAGATAGCTAGAAATCATCCCCCCAGGGGTGATGGCCATGCCACGATTCCTTCTCCTCCATTCTCCTCTAGAGATCTTGGGCACGCACGCACACGCGCCCAGCATGAGTTTAAGCCACCGGGTCTGGGACTCACACCGTGGTAGACTACATGGGAGTTCAGTGACATAGCTATTACGCTGATGGTCCCCAACAATGGCAGCTTATTTCACTCTCCAGTTTCTTTCAACTTCCCAAACCAATTTGTTTCTCCCCTCCAATAGAAACTAATAATAACCAGCATTGCCCCCTTCATAGAGGAGTAAGTTTCAGGTTTTCAAAGATCCTCTGAGATACTAAATTCTAAACTAGTCTCTTCCCTTTTATCTTCCCAGCTCTGTGGTAGCAGCTTGTTATTTCTAGGTAACTTCAGTGTTGCTTTCATTTCTCTCAACCCTCAAACATCTGTATAGCCAGCTCCTATATTTAATCTTCTTTGTCATGTAGTTTCTGTTTCCCAACTGCATCTGACTGATATACTGCTGGAAGACTATCACTGTTAAAGGTCTATGTAAATAGAGCAGAGTTCTCCAATAATTCAGTTAGGAAGATCAGGAGTGTTTATGATAAAAAGTAGCATTTGAAAATGACCTTGTCTATGGGTAGGATTTAGAGGTATAAAGAAAGAGTGGAAAATGAGTTTCAAAGCAGGAAAGCATTATGAAAAAACTTGATTATATTATATTTAGGCTAGAAATCATAAGAGGTAAGAGGTTATATTTGGTTATATATGAACTTACAAAAGTAAAATTGAATGAGATCTTTTAAAATATTTATTTAATTTATTATTATTATTATTAAAAATTTCTATAGAGTATGTGTGTTTACCAGAGAGAGAGAGAGAGAGAGAGCGAGAGAGAGAGAGAGAGAGAGCGAGAGAGAGAGAGAGAGAGAGCGAGAGAGAGAGAGAGAGAGAGCGAGAGAGAGAGAGAGAGAGAGAAGGAAAGTGAGAAAGCAAGTCGCCAGATCTAGCACTCAAACTATGATAGGTCATGTGGGAGTCCAGCACCTTAACCACAATGCCACTTTCTGGCCCCAGGATTGGATCAGATCTTAGTGGTGGGATCTTTAATGACAAGCTCTGAACTGCTGGAACACTAAAGGCTTTAGAGTAGGAAAGTTGCAATATTAGGAGGACAGGGGAGAAAAGAAAGGAAACATGCTTATTGAATACATTTATTTTGGAAGATATAATAGTATAAATATGTTCTGTTATCCCAGGAATAACAAAAATGTCATTCCCTTCTTTTTGTATAAACCTAATGTAGCATGTCTCCAAGTTCCCAATGATCTGTTTTGTAGGATATACAGTGTCAGTCAGTGAAACTTATTCTTTACTTTCATCAAGGTGGCTAAATGAAGCTTTATTCCACACTAATTTAATGTGAATTGAATAATTTTAATCACATTATTTTATGAAAACCAGGGTGGTCCCTGGTCCTTGTACCAGATGTCTGCATTGTTTTCTTGTTCCTTTTGTTGCTGGTGGCTCTGTTGATAACTGTAGAGCCGCTCTGGGTGTGTTTTTGTACTAGTCTGCCTAGTTTTCATTAACAACTGAATATCACACTAGGTAATTTGTAAAGAATAGAGATATAATTATCTCTTGGTTTTGGAGGTTCAAGGTCTAAGAGCTATGTCTGGTAAGGTTCTTCTTCCTGGGTTTCTTTCCAGAGTCCAGGTATGGCACAGGGCACCCTATGGTGAGACAAACAAGATCATGCACATTATCTATGCCGCACTTCTGTGTCTTTTCCTCTCTCCTAATAAACCCACCAGATTCACCAGATTCAATCATTGGGCCTATCTTAATGAGCATACTCAATCCTCCTTAAAGACCTACCTTTTTTATTTTTTAGAGAGGGAGAGAGAGATTTTTGTAATAGGGTGCATGCACTCACCGCAGAGAGACAGAAAGTCTCTCTGGAGAATGGCTATGTTACAATCCCTTCTCCATTCTCCTCTCAAGATTTTGGGCATACATGCACACATGCCCAACATTAGTTTTAAGCCACTGGGCCTGGGACTCGAACCAGGTTCAACTATATGGGAATCCAGCTACATAACCATTATGCCATCTGCAGTTCCCAAAGTCCTACCTTTCAATACCATAGTTGGATTACATTTTCACCATTTACATCTTGTCACAACCAAATTTCAACACATGCATGGAGCAGGGGCATATTCAAACCATAGCAATTCCAGAGATGCTGTCAGACACAGTCACCTTTTACTCTCCCAAATTTGTAGCTTCTCTCAGGTGTCGGGTGTTCAGTTTTCAGCTTCTTTGGCTCTCTACCTTCATTCTCCAACAGAAGTTCCACCATCTGCTGAACTCTGCTTGGGAGTAGAATATAGGTACTGCATATACCTGGTAGGGGAATGGTCACTCAAAGATGCTAGTTATGTTCTAGTTCCCAGAACTTATAAATATGTTACTTTGTATAAAAAACAGAAATGACATTTTCAGACATAGTTAAAATTACTCAGCTGACTTAAAATAAATAATCAGATTATTTGGGTGGGCTCAATGCAATCATAAGGGTTCTTCAAAGTGGGAGAGGGGGGTAAAAATGAGAGTTGGAGTGTTGCTGTGTGAAAAGAACCCAATCTGCTGCTATTGGTTTTGAAGGTGGAGGGAGAGGACCATAAGCCAAGCAATATGACTGGCTTCTGAGGCTGAAAGAAGGAAGGAAGCAGACTCCAGAAAGGACATAGTGCTGCTGACTTCATGACTTTCTCCTAGTGAGATCTCTATTGTACTTCTAACCTACAAAACTGTCTGGTAATAAATGTGTGTTGTGTGAAGTCATGAACCGTGTGGAAATTTGTTGTAGCAGCCATAGGAAACTGATACACTCCTAGAGTTACCACCCTCCTTTTCCTGGACATCCCTAGACATGGGATGTCTCACTTCCTATCTGCTTCCCTGACACAGGTGGCTTCTTCCTGTCACAACTTCAGCACATCTGTTCTTCCTTCTTTCAGAGCCACTCCAGAAACAGGCAAGTTTCTGTAGCACATATCTTAAAATACAAAAATATTTGAATTCTCCCCAAGAAAAGCCTAGATTTTGCACTCAGCTTGCAGACTAAATCTAGCCCTTTATCTGTTTTCGAAAATAAAGGTTTGATGGACCCCACTCATTTGTGCATTTTCTGTGACTGTCTTCACCTTATCACCGCAGAGATGAAGAGTCGTGACAGAGATCACACAGCCTGCAAATCCTTAATATACTTACTGTCTGGCCATTTTCAGAAAAAGTGTGCTAGTCTCTACGTTAGAAGCAAAATGATGCAAATACAGATAGTTTCTAGGTGGGGATACGGATAAGCATGGGGAAAGCAAAATTTTCTTTTCAAAAATTATTCTATGGCAGCAATAAGCAAGATAGAAACGATCGCTATAGATTAATTCATGGTGTAGCAAACTGAATGATGGCCCCACAGGCATCATGCTCTAATGCCTCTTACAAATGAATGTGTATTTGGTAAAAATGTCATTGCAGGTGTGATTAAGTTAAGGATTTCATGATGGGCATATAATTCTGTTACCTGAGTATGTTCTAAGTGCCATCGCAAGTGTCCTCAGAAGAAAAGTGAAAAAAGGAGATTTTATTCACACACAGAGAAGACAGCAATGCAAAGAGAGGGGCAGAAACTGAAGCGATAAAGCCAAGAACACCAATGTTTGCCAGCAGCCGTCAAAAACTAGCATAGGTCAGGGTTGGACTCTACCCAAGAGTTTCAAGAGGAAGCATAGCCCTGCTGACACTTTGATTTTGGACTTCTGTCTTCCAGAACTGTGAAAAATTAATTTCTGTTGTTTTGAGCTATCAAAGTGGCTATGATAATTTGTCATAATTCACAGCAGTCTGTGATCATTTGTTACAGCAGTGGTGGAAAACTAATACAGATGGGAAGATTGTTTTCTGAAAATGGCAACCTTTTAATTAGGCTATTTGAAGCCAGTAGAAATTGGACCTGCTTATACATTCCAGATTCATGACTTAACATAATATCTGGCTTTGGTAGAAGAAATGCAGAAAAATGTAAGGTGACATATATTGAGAACTTACAGACTTTGGGGGTATTCAAATCATTTAACAGTGTGTAAATGATTTCACAGCAATTTGGTTAACGTTCTTAGAGTAAATCACTTTGACGCTCACTTCTGCCTGGCATCGAGAAATAACCAGCACTTCAACAAGAGCTCTCGGCTGTTCCATCATGACCTCTATAACTGCTTACGGAGCACGTGGGACGCCAACTCACTTTCATTATTTTATTATCAAACTTTTCAAAATCAATATTTATATACCTACATAGATTATACTATACTATTATACATTAAATTATATTGTGTGTGTGTGTGTGTGATAGATGTTTAAACCATTTCTCCTTCCCTATTAACATTTAATATGATAAATATGCTAAAAATTTCAATATTCGGCCTATATTTCTGAAAGCCATTTGAAATAGGTTTATCATAAGTTGGTACATATTTTATTTTTAAAGCATCTGTAACATAATTTTCCAGCTTTAATATATATTATTCTCGGGAGCAGCAGTTGGCATAATGGTTATGTTGCTGGAGTCCCATGTAGTCAACTGCAGTTCAAGTCCTGGACCCAGTGGTTTAAACTCACACAGGGCATGTGTGCATGTGTGCCAAAGATCCTGAGAGGAGAACGGAGAAGAAGGGATTGCAGCATGGCCACTGTACCTCTGGGGTGATTTCTTACTTTCTGTCTCTCTGAACTGTCCCTGGGGGGTGATTTCTTACTTTCTGTCTCTCTGTCTTTCTGGCGAGTGAATAGCAAAAATTCTCTCTAATATTATATACATATATATATGTGTGTGTGTGATCCAATAGAAAGTAATTGTTCAATTTATTTCATCACACAGAATCAAAGACAAATGCTGAAACTGTTACAAGAGTTTATAATCGAGTCAGCTGCAATGGCACATACTACTAAAATAATAACTAGTTGGAGGCTAAGGCCACATGGGAGATCCAGGTTTGATTTCCAATCAACCAAAAACAGGCCAGGCATGGTGATGCATACCCATGGTCCCAATTAACTAAAAAGGTTGAGGTAGGAGGACTGTGACATGGCAAGACCCTGTGAAAAATCTCTCTCTCTCTCTCTCATTCAAAAGGAAAAAAAAAAAGACAAAAGAGAGAATACTCATGTTTAGGAGGACTGTGACATGGCAAGACCCTGTGAAAAATCTCTCTCTCTCTCTTCTCATTCAAAAGGCAAAAAAAAAAGGAAAAAGAGTTAATAATCAATTTGGGGGGATTACAATTTTTTAAAAAAATATTTTTAGAGGTATTTTTTTTTCTATAGGGCACTTAAGCTTGCCAGAGAGGCAGAGAGAGACAGAGAGACAAAAAGTAAGAAATTACCCGCAGGGAAGATGGCCACTCCACAATCCCTTCTCCTTCATTCTCCTTTCAGGATTTTGGACATGCACACATGCGCCCGGGCCTGGGACTCAAACTGCAGTCAATAACATGGAAGTCTAGCGACATAACAATTACACTATCTGCTGGTCCCAATTTTGGGGGATTATTATTATTGTTATTTTTGCAAGAAGTGTGCATGCTCACTAGAGAGAGACAAAGAGAAAGAGGAAGAGAAAAAAGCAACCCCCATGGAGATTGTTCTTGCAAGCCTTTCTCCAACTCTCTCTCCTTTGGGGATTTTGGGCAAGCACATATATGCTTCCAACATGTTTCTCTCAAACTGTAGGGTTGTTCATCTCTGATCTCATTGCCTTAACCACCAGACTACAGAGCCAGCCCTTGGGATTATTAAACATGCACTTCTTGTGCATCACACCAAATTCTTCCTGCCTCTATTATTCTCCAGCTGCAGATGCAGAACAAATCCTACACAGGTTCTACTTCTCTTCCCAGGGAAGGAGGTTGGGTAGGCAGGTGTGCTGCTTAGCTCCTCCCTGGCATATCTCAGGTTCAGAGGGTCTTTCGTTGAGGTTCCTGCCATCAGACATCTCAGGAAGTCCCTACAGTTAGTGAGCCTCTTCTTATGCCAACTTGACAACGAATCTTTGCTTTGCCCTCCCCTCTCTCTGTTAAGTAACCCCTTCTACCATATTGCCTGAATGTATACTCCTGCAGCTGCTTTCATCTCAGTGCTCACTTGGGGAAACCCAGGCTAAGGTAGTAGAATATGGTAGTCAAGAGAAAACAGCAGCAGATGTTAATTCTTAAACTCTTCTATTATGGATACTTACAAATCCTCACAACAATAAAAACTCCCACAAACCCTTTACCCATATACACTGCCCTCTTTGCATCTTTGAAATAGATTCTTGGATTCCTAGATAGGGTTATTGGGGATATATATATATATGTATGTATATATATGTATGTATATATATATAAATTTTGCTAGTTTTAAATAAATTTCCCTGTTCAGTATTCTAACATTTTAGATTCCTCTTACCAGTAAAGTAAAGGGAGGCTATTTCCCTAAAGTTTTCCTGATGAAGTACATTGTCAAAATATTGAATTTCTGCCAATCTAATCTGTGTAGTTTTAATTGCACTCTCTTATTATAAGCAAGATTGAGCATGTTGTTTGTTTATTTGTGAATTTTTTCCTATTTTGGCTTTTTTTCTATGGGGATTAACATCTTTTTTTTTCTTTTCATCTTCTATATTAAGAATTTTAATACTTTTATATGTGATATCACTTAAAAATACATTTTTCCAGTTTTTGTTGGTTTAACTTTTACATTGTTTTGACGTTTTCTTTCTCTCTCTCTTTTATTTATTTTATTTTTCTTTAGAGGTTTTTGCTATAGGGCACGTGCACTCGCCAGAAAGACAGAGAGACAGAGAGATATAAAGCAAGAAATCACCCCCCATGGGGGATAGCTGGGTCTGGGACTCAAACCGCAGTCAGTTACATGGGAGTTCAGTGACATAGCCATTATGCTAAGTGCTGGTCCCATCTCTCCCTCTCTTTTAGACCATGTCTTCATAATGAGGACCTTACAAAGTAATTATTAGAGAAAAGACTTAGTTGAGAGATTGCACTAAATAAATTTTGAGTGAATTAACCTTCTCTTAATACTTCATGGTATATTTACCATAAAAGTGCTAAAATATTCCATTTTTAAATTATCTCACAACATTCCAACATCTGGTTGTTCACATTTCATCTAATCGTCTTGTTTCTTTTTTATTCCTGTCACACTTTTCTCTATTCCTCTTTCTCTTTCTTTTTCAACTTTTCTCTTTCCTTTTTTTCCTCCCTCCCTCCAATCTTTCTTCTTCCTTTCTGTTTTCCTTCTATTCTTCCTTCCTTCCTCTTCCTTCCATCTTTCCATCCTTCACTATAACCTGGACATATTGTGACAACCAAACAGTAGAATCTAACCAGAGGAAAAAAACATCAATTTATAAACATTCAATACCAGAAACATTGCAACTATGACAGTGCTGTAAGGAATGGTATAGCAGGCCATGTGAGGCTGTGATTGTTAGATTTTCATCTAGCCAAGAGAAATTAGGGAAGGCATTTGAAAGAGGTAAAATTGAATTAAACTGAAAGATGAGTAAAAAGGAACTCATCAGAAAACAGAGGAATTAGCATTTTGACAAAAGAAATAATATCTGCAAGTGACTGACGGAAAGAGAGAGCAGGGAAGTGGGAGAGTGAGCATGAGGTAGAGATAGTTAAAGCCTGGTAGGAGATCAAGCGAGAGAGAGAGGTAACAGGGATAGGTAACCTTGGAATCTCTGGGGCCAGGCTAAGTGGATTTGTCTTTATTCTAAGAGCATTTCAAAATCATAGAAAGATTTTTTTTAAGGGAATGTAATCCGGATGGTTTAGTCTGGCTCCCTCACCTCCTATCTTATCATTTTTTAAAAGCACAGGGTAAACAACTTATGTTGTACTGCATTTGTTATGTAATTATGACTTTGTTATTTTATGCCACTAAATATAACACATGTGTGTGTGACAGTTTGGTTTTGGTAATGAGCCACTATTGTCTGTAGCCCCTTTTAGAGAAAGAGGCACCTAGTCAGCTAACACTGCTTGTGTTGCCCTGCTTGGCCCTGTTAGCTAGCTCTGCTCAGCTCAGCCTTGGTTCAGGTTGGTGAGCCCTGATGGCCTTGGCTTGGCTCAGCTCAGCTCTGTGCACTGTGAGCCAAAAAGGAGGAAGCTGCTCTATGAATGTTCCCCACATGCATTATTAGCTCCAAGATGGAGGAAGCACTTGCAAGTGTTGCTATGGGCTTTGTAAGCCTACTAAGAGCTCTGTGAGCTCCTAAACTCAGCCAGTAAGCAGCATAATATCAGTGCCTTGTGTCTTTTTCCAACTTCATGCATTTCTCTTCAACCTGCCCTTTGGAGAAGGAAAGAACCTTGCTAAACAGAGTGGTTATGATCAGGTCTATATGTTGAAAAGGCTATTTTGATTTAGGTGTGGAAAATACTTTGTAAGGATGTCTAAGAGGGAAGAAGCTTGAATAGGAGGTAGTTGCTATGGTTTGAGAAAGGATGGTGGGTGAGACTAGGGTGGACGGTAGCAGGGACTTACCTAGGGCATTTAACACTGAAATGTCCCATTTTAGTACTTCCTCATATGAAAAAAACTATTTTCTGTAATAATAATCAAATGAAACAATTTATAACAGTAATGGCTAGAAAATACAGATGAGAGTAGTTTTCTTTCACTAAATTTAATGTAAACAATCACGCAATTCAAAAATTGAAAAATAAAATAATGAAGCACAAGCACAGACATAAGCACAGCTATTTATTCAATTATTTTTATTTCTATTTTATAGTTTAAAATTTAACCTCATTGTTTTAAGTCTATTAGATTTTATATAACTAGTTTTCGGATAACCTATAAAAAAGTAAAAATGTCAGGGGCTGGCAAGTGGTATGGTGGTTGGGGTGCTGGACTCCCACATGGCTAACCAAGTTTAAGTCCTGGACCTGGTGGCTTGCTTTCTCACTTTCTCTCTCTCTCTTGTCAAATTAAAAATAATACTATAACAACAAATAAAGTTAAATAAAATATTTTTTAAAGTAAAAATGTCTACAAAAATACAACTTAGACAACAACTAGGTGATAACATTGAGGAAATATTTTGTTTGTTTTAAAATGGTTACTGGGACCATGAGATGGTATTATGGCTACATCACTGGATTCCCATGTAGTCAACCACGGTTTGAGTCTCAGACATGGTGGCTTAAACTCATGCCACGGACATGGGTGTGTGTGTGTTCCCAAGATCCTGAGAGGAGAATGGAGGAGTAGGGATTGTGGCGTGGCCATCCTCCCTGGGGGGTGGTTTCTCACTTTCTGTCTCTCTGTCTCTCTGTCTTTTTGGCAAGTGCACATGCCCTGTAACAAAAACATCTCCAAAAAATAAAATAAAATAAAATAAACATAAATAAATAAATAAATAAATAAATAAATAAATAAAGTGGTTGCTAATTTAAAAGGAATAAATTTAAATTTTAAAGATAATTTTCAATATGGATGAACTAAAATTTATACTTAGCATACAAAAATATTATACCTTATGGTTCACACTGTGTGAACTTTATTGTTTTAAATGCAAATATACACTTCAAGTGGTAATGTAGAATGACAGAGTAAATGTTATTTACATTTTGCTTTTTCATCATGATAATCATTGTACTGTCTGTATATTTTGAATTTAGGTTTAAATAAAAAGTATTAAAGATACATATAGTACCTAAAGTGAGCCCCAATTATGAAACCATGTGCTGAGTGTGTAAGTGTTAAAGACAAGATTCTACAAATTAACCTCATTGTAAAAATATTTGTTAAAGCATAAGTGATAAAAATTTGCTAATATAAAGCTCACTTATATATTATTAAAGCTTAACACTAGCCAGAAATTATTTAGAATGAAAGATTTAGGGAAGAGTACTTTTATCACTGGCATTGTTTAGAGTTGCCAGCAAATGGTGATAATGGAAAGCCGATGCTTTAATAATCTCTACAGACAATAGGCATTCTTACATTGTTTGCACGTGAGGAAAACATCACCCAACACTTGTTCCACCCCTAGGTGGCAGTGAATGTGGAAAAACATATTCACAGAAAAGTTTGTGGACCGAAACTATTTCCCATGCTGTACGTGTAGCAAGGCATATATATAACTCCCTGCTTTTAATGACCTTCTCATATCTTTCTGATGGAGAGAATATCTAGTGGGAGTGAGTTGAGAATATACTTAGATATCAGTCTAAAAAAGAGCCTCTCCTTGACCAAACTCTAGGCAGGCTTCTTTGAGTCTTTCTCTTGACCAGGTTTCAACCTTGACTAGAAAGACTTGAACAAAATTCTGACATAATTTTTAACAGATTAAAAACTACAACCCTAGGGGGATCCTAGCTCACTTGAAGTGCTTGACTGGGAAAACTCAGGGTTGCCAAGGGATTTTACTCTTTGATTAAGCCAACACCTAAAGCTAAGGTTCCTTTCCCTAGTTGTCTTTGGGAAGGTAGGAGTCTAACTTTAAAAAATGTTAGTTAACACAGCCATGTAGATTTCTGGTGGACTAATCTCCCTTATACTTTCTGTAGCTTTCACTTTCTGACTCTACTGAGTACCAATTCAACCTTTCCTTTTTCTTCATTCCCCCTTAAAACATCTCACCACCTCTGCACATGTCAGAGCTCAGTTTATGCTGGGCTCTTTCCCCAGTACAATAATACAGGGAGTAATTTTTAAAGTTTGTGAAAAAATGGAATTGAAATATGAATCTATTTTGGTGCAAAAATTTTTTGAAATCCATGCAGAGGTTTTCATAGCATACTTTTTCTATAAATGTTTTGAAGAGTCCTTATATTGCTGATTAAAATCTGTTCTCTTCATTTTAACTAGTGTCCAACTTTCTTAACCTTTAGAAAAATTGACCAATCAATCTAACCATGCGTTTGAACAAAGAGAGCCACAAGAGGCAGAGGCACACTGAGACAATACTCTTAGCAAGTCCTTATAGCATACACTCGACTCTGTTGAATGTGGCTAGAAACAGTACCAGATAAAGTACTGGTGGAAACTGAAACTGTTTGCTCATCTGCAGGGATCAGCATCAGATATAAATATTTTAACCTAGGGCTTTGGAGATGCCAGAGGACTAGCTTATGCCCAGATGGAGGGAAACTTGTGTTACAGAATATATGAGGTTGGTGAAAATTTCTAAAACATCAATTTGTAAATAATTTGGCAATTTTTAAACTATAGGAGTCATCAGTTCAAATAAAACTTTCAGTTTTCCAATAAGCTGCATGGGATGGAGATCAAAGGGCTAAGTCAAAGGCCTACCCATGGTGGTGCAGGCAATAGGGTACCACTATGTAATACTGGAGCAGTGGGGAAAGCCTGGGTTTGAATATCGACTGGCTGAAAGGCTGGCGGGAACAGAATGTGGCAAGAAACTGTCTAGGTTACCTTTCTCTTTTTTCTCCCCTCTCTCTGTCATGAAATAACTAAGTAATATAAACTTTAAAAAAGGATTTAGTTACATATAGGAGTTATTTTTAAAATTTCAAGAAGCATATCTTCTTATGCTATTATGCAGAGGTCTAGTTTTGCTATATCAATAAGTGTAGTGATTTGATAGCAGTCATATATACACAAAGAAGCACAGGTTTTCTGATTATTAAATGCCAACATTATATTTGCTAATAAATCATTTATTTATTCTGTAAAATATTTGTTGATGTTTAATGAATGCCAGTCACTGGGTTACGCAGTGGTTCCTGTCTTTACAGAGTGGAAGATGAGTGTAATGGATGTAGAAGTGCCCTGGAAGCACTTTGGTGTGGATGGCAGTGTTTTACAAATCTCTGTTTGGATCCATTTCTTGTCCTCTTCAAGTCTGCTCTGTTTCTCAGGGGACCTAAACTTTCAAGTTACATTTTCCAGGCTCAGTGTAATTTTGGCTGATTTTTGTCTAGAAAGAGATACCAAAGGGAGAATGAAAGTTGGAAGAAATGGAAGAACCAATGTGTTTGTCCCTATTTTCTATTCAGAGGGTCTAAATTTTGTTTGACAGGCCCAGCTACTGGTTTCTGGTATACCAGCACATCAAAACTGAATCTGTGAATCTCCTTGCAACTTTGTATTTAGTGACAAGTTGGTAGCTTGAAATCAATAGTGGTTGGATATTTACACCATTGGAATTGGCAAACAGGTCTTATTTATCCCTAGAGAGATGAATATTAAAATTAACCATTACACCACTGGTTTAGCAATGTTATTTACCTCTGTGTATTGTCCTTTAAACTTTAGAGGTACTAGTAGTTTTCTGTTGTTGTTATACCTAATCTTCTCAATTCTTTCTTCTTCTGCATATTTACTTGTATAAATCCTCTCTTATGGAATATTTATAATAGTTTCTGTTTTTCTGATTGGATTCTGACCATTAAAATATACCTAGCCTAAATTTGAATATCCAGGTCTTAGATATTTAGAAAAAGTACTTCAGAAGAAGTAATTTAGCTAATTTTTAAAAATGGGTATAATTGGTCATAGGGTGAGAAGATAAGAAAAAGACATTCTTTAATATCAGGTCCAGATTTTTGCTTTGAGAATGTAGATGAATAATAGGGCCATTTATTAAGAGTGGAAGCAGAGAATAAGAATCAGGTTTGGGGGTGAGGGTAGAAATGCTGAGTTTGAGGTGCTCATCCAAGGATAGCTGTCTGGTAGGTTTTGATTGAATCTAGAACACAGAAGGGATATCTTCTTCATAAACTCTTTTCTTTCTGATCCTCTGTTCCCTTAGAGTACATTATTTATCTTTTATGTATGCTCACAGAGATATTTCAGATATCATTTTTTATATACATATGCTTAGTTGTCTCTCTTAAAAATTTTCCCTTCATAAAGCCCACATTTCTCACCAGCTTATGCTGGATTTC